>NC_083473.1:11460971-11760971 GCF_030014155.1 Tachysurus vachellii
GCTATGTTGCCTTAAACCTGAATGTGGTACTAAGAGTTTATAGACATTTACTCAACCAGCACTGATGGGTGTTCTGTTTTGCTGCTTTATTACACCATCTAGAAGACTTTGTAATTAGCTTTTGAGTTCATTTTAGTGTCAAATATTAAGGCATTGTAACTCTGTGAACATTGGAATAAATTAGATGTTACCATAATCTGCTCTATACAAGTACACAAACTAATTTAGTATGTGATGTTCAGAGACAGGCAGTGGTGTCGGGAGCAGTGGAGCCCACCGACGAAGAGTGTGAGTGGCACAGTGAAGGCGAGGAGGAAGAGCTGTCTGTGAGTATCCGCTTACTACATATGTGATGCACTGGTGAATTCACTTTTCTTAATATTAAATTGTCCACAATCCCAACTGGCTTATGAATCAATCATTATTTCCAAACTGATCTGGTTATTTTTACCTCTGGGAGAACTCACCGACATGGAGGTTAATTTTGTTCATGATCCAAGTTATTGGAGTAGAATTGTGCCTCTAATATAAAGTGCAGAGACGCAATCATTATGAACATCCGCTAGGACTTTAGTCTGCATCCAAAAATCTAGCACACTTGAACTAGTTTAGAAATGCAGATATGCATTGAAAAGAAATATAATTGCGTTAAAAGTTTCTTGCGTTCCATAATATCTGGTGATCAGTCATCTGTACTTGTGACTCTTATAAGAAAGGCCCAGTGATTGCTGATGTGTTCTGCTCTGACAGGAGGATATGAAAAAGAAGGCTGCTCTGGGAGAGAAGAAAGAAGATTCAGCCACTACTGAAGACCCTAAAGGCATCCCAGAGTTCTGGCTCACCATTTTTAAACATGTGGACATGCTGGGGGAAATGCTGCAGGTGAACAGACTTACTCAGTTCATACATAAGAACAGACTGACTGAAACTCTGGCACTGTATAGATCTCTTTTTCTGCTCTGACTTACTGTATAGATCTTTCCATAGCATTTCTCTTAATGATCAGGATGTGGTTGTGACAGAAAGGGCTTTTAAAATAAACAGGCGTTCTTCATAGGCCCTTTTACACCTGGTCACTTCATGTGTTTTCTCTGATCCGATCGCTATCTGATTTGTTAAAACTGTTCCATTTACATTAGGCCACATAAATGCGTCTTGGCGAATCGGATATCAATCTGATCTTTCTACTCCTGCCCAAAATGCAAATATATTTTACCTCATTTCCGGGGTAATTGAAATGGAACACATGCGGTTGCTACAAAAAACAGCATTTACTGTTTGCTGCATTTTCGCTGGTGGCAGCAGTGCATTTTAAGACCCAACGAGACACCTGGGTGAAAGATCGGAGCCAGCATTGGTGGGAAGACATGTTTCTTTCTGGCACGATGCACGACTCGCGAGTCACCTGCGAGTGACGTACTTCCGTTTGGGAGGAGTATAGCGCTGACGTATGTGGCTTGAACAACCACATGCATTTACACCTGTCCAGTTACATCTGAAATGCGTCCCAGACCACCTCCTGAAGTGGTTTGAGCGATCGGATTTATATCCATCTCGAAACCGTTTCGGAGGGCATTTACACCTGGTCTTTTTACGATCGGATAGCTATCGGATCACAGAAAACGCATGAAGTGACCAGGTGTAAAAACCCCCATAGATATGCAGCCCTTCAGGTCTGATCTGGCTAATAAACAGTCAGCCAGTTTAGCCAGTTGCATCCAGGATATCATGGACTAATTTAATGATGTTAACGGACTAATGTGCTAATAGGATTGTGTATTTAATTCTGACCTTTTATGTCTTGCATTTGAAGTGCTAGTAATAAAATTTGGAACAGTGTATTTCTTTTTGGTAATGGATAGACCAGGGTCTCAACCAGTGCAAATAACAAACCAGTCAGCCAGAACTAGAGGTAGTCAGGAACGGTATGTAGAAATATAGGAAAAATAAGTTTAAACATTTTTCTGCATAGATCCTTCGTGCCTCCTTTGGTAGATTGTTTAAAGAGTGAGCCTTAGATGAGCCGTTGTAAAAAGTCCAGGTAGATTGTAGACTGTATTTAGTTCTAAATGTCCTTAAAGAGCAACAACACTCTGCTGTAAGTCCTGCAGTGTTTTTCCTTTCAATTATTTAACACTCCTCAGCTCACCAGTTTATTCCCAGGCTATTCATGAGAAATTTGGTCTGTTACAATGACCTGAATTTGACCTTCCGGCTGTAGAGCTTGGCTCGAACACCTCAGACTCAGTTTAATCCGAATGCTTTTATCAGTGCTTGATCAGGTGTGTTGGCTAAAAGCTGGAGCACTCTGTAGCACAATAGATCTTAATGAGCAGGGTGAGCAGCCAGAATTCACACATGGGCACTTTTTTTTTGTGTGTGTGTGTGAATTCTAAATTAAAAAATTGAAATCTACTTGTTCAAATACAAAATGTATGCCTGTAATGAGAGTAGTCAAATTTACTCATGTGTTTTAGATGTGACCAGTTAGACATGTCCACCTTGATCACTCAGGTTTAGCAGTTTGAAGAGTCTCCACTAGGGGAGCAGTTACGTGTATATAGTCATTGTATATTTGTCTCCGTTCAATCAAAAGCGACACAAAACTGTTTCCATGTGGGTTTTGTCTCACCTCCCTAAAGCTGAATGACTTTACCGTATAAATGCATGTATGCATGGTGCCCTGGGATAAACTGGCATCACACGCAGGGTGTAATTCCCTCTTCACACACACAGTTTATGATCCATTACGTTCCTGAGCAGGACAATGCGTTTATTTATTTTTTCTTTTAGGAGCATGACGAGCCAATCCTGAAACACTTGCAGGACATCACAGTGAAATTCTCTGCACCTGAAGAGCCAATGGTCTGTACTGAATGCTCCTCTAATATTTTAATCACAAACGGCTTTCATGCTATTTCTGACGCTGATTTATTGTTTATCCTAAACCAGAGCTTCACTTTGGAGTTTCATTTTGAGCCCAACAGCTACTTCAGCAATACCATCCTCACTAAAACATACAAGATGAAATCAGAGCCAGATTCAGCAGACCCTTTCTCATTTGAGGGGCCAGAGATTGTGGACTGTGAGGGGTGAGGAACACAGTCACAATACACACATTGCTTTCAGGAACAGATGACATGTTGGTTATGATTCTGGTCTCCATTATATGTTTACATGCTGAAAACTACCCTTTTTGTGTGGTTTTTATCTAGTTGCAAGATAGACTGGCAGAAAGGCAAAGACGTAACTGTGAAAATGATTAAGAAAAAGCAGAAGCACAAAGGCAGAGGAACAGTGAGGACCATCACCAAGGAAGTGCCACAGGATTCCTTCTTTAACTTTTTTAACCCTGTCAAAGGTAAGATTATCCTGCAAGGAAGACTTTATTTTTCAGTCCATCTACAGTGTCCCTGTGCTTAATGCAGAACTTCACTTTCCATGTTACAGTTCCATTTTGCCAGCACCTTTAATGTACAGCAGGTGGCAGCACATGTTCATCTTTAGTTTTAGTGTAGCTGAAGGTCTTTGCTTTCCAGTATTACAGATAAAAAAAAAAAAAAAACTTCAAATGGATTGTGAACATCATCCGGCGATTTCAGTATGAGGCTCGTTATTTAAATGTGCGCAATAAAATTTTGCCTATCGATTGAAGCCTGAGCTTTTCCACTAAACCGAACATTAAATCCAAGTTGACATTTACGTTTATAGACTTGTTTGAGTTGAGTATTTTGTATTCAATTCAAACCGGTTACAAAAAAATACCAACTCTGATAGTGTTGGATTTTGGCATCAGCATCTGTAACAAAATGAAAATTTCCTTTCAAACTTTAGTGAACCCTGCAGTGTTTTGTGCTTTTTATAAATGACTTTGAAAGCAAACAGCTATAAACAGTTTAGCAAGAATGACTGTTACAGTAAAATGACCAGAAGCTGTATTTTAGTTTTGTAAATAAGCACATTAAGTTCTAAGTCACTGCTTGCCAAACATGGAAAATCTGTTCCCATCTCGCATTATGATCCGTTGATATTTTTCTATCATTATATATCGTTTTTTGCAGCACGGCCGTGCTGCCCTTGAAGTTTATTTGTGGCTACGTTTAGGGTTATTTATTTTAAGAAAAAAGAAACGCTGATGGAATTTGCTCGTACTGAATGGGATGATGATGATTTACTAATTCATTTGCTGAGCTTTCACTAGAGAACTGCGTAGTCAGGTGTGCAGACATGTGATTTTTCTCCCTATTGAGCAATCACTGGATTAGTCTGGTCATTCATTACTGCGGATTCTGTTCTGGCCTGGTGTAATTAGTGCATAGAAGCGTGTGGCATGTTTCCTTCCTGCTACCTTTTCACCTCCGCTAACTGAGTCATTTTCATTTGTCATTTCTTACGGCCCAAGCGCATGTGAAAGAATGCAGTCCTACCTGTAGAAAAAGGGTTGACATTTCTGACAAAAGCCGCAGGAAAGCTTTGTGTGTATTGCGTGGTTGAGTGTTGGTGGGGAAAAGTGATTTCCTTAGAATTCTTCGTAGGTGTGGCATTCGCCCTTAAGAGACGGCGGAGCATGAGCTGTCACCATAGCAGAAAGTAACTGACCGAATGACGTCATTTTCTGTTCGGAAAGCCAGCTAGAGACCATAGATAACAGAAACAAAAGGAAAAAAACAGTTCTCTTTTCATTTATCTACTTTCCTTCACATAGTTAATGGCTTTAAAATGTCACCAGGGTATTATGCTATATACTAATCTGATGTTTTGTTGTTGTTTTTTTTTCCCCTTCCTTTCTTTCCATGTTTCTTCCAGCATCTCCAGATGGAATGGTGAGTTTGACCCTGAAGTTGTTCTGGTTGAGTGTTTGTCCTCCACTGTTTGTAAACATTTTGGAGATTAGTTCAGCAGACTAACCAAGCATTGAGCAATCGTTACCGTAAATACACTTTTAATTGCGTCTTTTCTTCCCACATACTAAACCATGCCGTCACAGCACATGCATCTCTTACGTTCTAGTAATTCTAACAAAGTTTTGTGCGTCACTACAGTTTTCCTGTCAGCACTTACTGGAATGAGTAAATAAACACAGCTTATTAGACTGAGCAAATTCCACAGTTCGGACCTTTTCCATGTGAATGACTTGGACATTTGCTTAATTGTGGCATTTTTTTTTGAGCTGTTAATGTGGTGATTAAATTATATAAACTGAAATGATGGTGTAATTTAATCAATGCTGAGTTTTAGGATTTGTGTGTGCATTTTGTTTCAGGATGAGGATCTGGACTTCACTCTTGCCACAGATTTTGAGATTGGTCATTTTTTCCGAGAGCGGATCATCCCCAAAGCAGTGCTCTATTTCACAGGAGAGGCTCTGGAAGATGACGAAAGCGTACGCCACCACTAATAATTTATCTAGTGTAGTCATATTTTTTAGTTTCCTTCTATTTGGTTCCTTAATTCCTTACAGGATCGTACTTGCAAAAAAAAAAAAAAAAAAGGCGGATATGAATTATTATGAAATATATCGATGAAACACTGTTCAGTCAAGTTCAAACCCATTCAGCTGTATGTTGCACTTGAAATTAAATAATGAACATGAGTGCAGTCTTTCAGCTTTAGATTGCACTGAAGGATGAAGGAATTTCAGTTCTTTTTATTGTTGCTGACCTGTACAGGATTTTACCATTCTGGTAAAGACCTCTTTTGATTGACTTTTGCAACATATGAGAGAATATATAAATGTGTCAGAGTTTGGCTAGAGAAAGGGGGAAAGACTTCTGTCATCCTCCACAGTTGTTTTCCATGGTTTTCAGGGACTTTTGGTGTTCCTGAGCTCACCAGGGCGTTTATTTTTAAACAATTTCAAGGTAGTTGATTTGGCCACACCTTATGTCTGACAGGTTTTTTATTAATTTATTTATTTAGGGGAACGACTAACGATGGCTTGCTTTACTGGCAGTGACCGCTCTTTGGGCTTGATCTTGAGAGTTAACAGTAACAGATCCCATATGGAAATGCCAGACATAAAATAAGACTCCAATACAATGTGATAGAACGATACATTTAGTTAGATGAGAGCTGTATTAATTTTCATGCTGATTTGTGCCCTGCTCTGTTTCTGTGTGTGGGTGCAGTTTGAAGAGGAGGATGTTGAAGAAGGTGATGAGGAGGTTGGTTATATAAAACTGCATTAAGTGTTAATATCTGAAACTGTGTAGACTTGTTCAGTGTGATCATGGTTTTGAGCTACTTTTGTGTATTTCAGGACCTTGAGGAGGGTGAAGAGGAAGATGAAGGCGAAATCGACCGCACTGTTAGTGTTTAGCTTTGTGTTTACAGAATTCTCTGGCATCTGTCTACATATGCTCTTGATGGGATTTGGGATGATACTGATTCAAGCACACTGATCACTGTAGCTCTGGGCTATTCAACAGAGATAAAAAGATGCGAGCAGAAACATGATGGAGACCATAGTTCAAATTTTAATAGTATACAGCTCCAAGTACTGTAGCCAAGTACTGTACACTAACCATGATTTGTATTTGGCATGTGTAAATATCTAAATCTTCAGCACTGTTCTCATGTTATAACGAATGTGTTCAAAAACAGACATTTTGAGTATATTTTTGATACTGTCATCTAAATAAGAATGCATTTTTATATGCATTACAAAACCCTACAGTATTGCAGTGACATTCATTTTTCTACAAGCTCTTAAGGCAAGTCACCGCTTTATATCAATGTGCTTATTCTAATACGTTAGCATTTCTGTAGGGAAAAAAAAACAATACACGTTTCATTGATACGGTGAAGCTTTCTGTAAGACGTGTAACATCCAGTGAAGGAGAAGAAAGAGGCTACTGAGCACATGACTGTTTATAACTACTTTAAACTTTGTGAAACTTTGTTTCATGGATGATCCACAACATAAAATATCATTATGAACATATTTTACAAGTTGCTGTATACAAAAGGAATAAAACCCATTTGAATGATTATTTTATTTCTTGCGTATCAGCTGTCCAATTTCTAGCCCTTAGAGTATAAAGTGTGGCCCAGACAGAAATAGTGGTAAAGAATTTTGTTCTAATATTTGACCCAATCATGTAGGGTGTGCAGTTACAGACGTTTGCATTTTCTGGCAATTATATCCATTTGTGCTATGTAGACTTTATGGTCTACACTAAAGAAATAACTGGAATGACTTCTGTTTCATTATTGGTGAAACTGGAGTCTCCTGTTGAACATCCCAGGGTACTTCTTTTCTAATCTGCTTCTGATTGGTTAATAATTGGATTGATTGACACTAAATTATGCATGTATGGTGTGTAATCTGATTGTTGTTCCCCATCCCCTTTGTCCTCATTGCAGGCATGAATCATTTACACTTCCATGCATTTCTAGGTAAGGGACATTAGTTCCAGCATGTTGACTGATCTATGATATCTGTCCTCTTTCCTCTCACCTATACTTTGATTCGTCAGCCTAAGCGTCACATTAATATAAGGCATTGCCTCTCTGCCGTTATTTATTTCTGTTTCAGGTCTTTTGTTGTTGTGTTTTTTTGGTTTTTTTTAGTCATGCAAATCTTCCATCATGCTCGTCTATTTCATGGAAATAGTTGGACATTTATAATGACCTGACATATTCTCTCTGTGTTTCTCTCTTTGTGTGTGTGTGTAGAAAGAGCCTCAGCCAGCAGAGTGTAAGCAGCAGTAAATACAGAGATGGCTCTGTGTGATCTTGTCTCCTGCTGGACCTGCCATATACCCTAAAAAAAAATGCAATAGAACTCTAAGCACCATGTAGGAAATGCATGATCATTTATGTTTACGTCACAAAAAAAAAAAAAAAAAAAAAAAAAAAAAGCGTGACTACATAAAACAGTTTTACATCTCACCCTTTTAGATCTAAGGCCTCTTTTGTAAGCTCTTCTGTATAGGACTGGAAGTTTTGTTTGAAGAGGTGTGCGCGCGCATGTGTGTGTGTGTGTGTGTGTGTGTGCTCTCTCCCCAGTATATTTATCTTTTCTCAGTTATTTGTCACTCTTCTATGATTGGTGACATTACAGAATCCTGAATATACCATATCATACTGTAGGTCACTCGGGGTTTTTTGTTCTGTTTTTTTATTTTTTTTTTTGTGTGTGTGTTTTCTTAAACACACCATATACAGTAGTTCTGTCGAGAATGAAACTGCTGTTAGGTAAACTATAGCTACGTATATCAGAACCTCTCTCTGTTACAGCACAGTTAATTCAGTGTTCAATTTGGGAGGTCATATCTAGTCTCATGTAGCTGGATGAAATGGAGTACAGTAACCGAAACAGCTAGGAATTGCCTTCAAGGCTGAGATCGGTGTCAAAAAACAGCAATCTGCAGTGGAGTGTGGGTAGTATTATAAACATAGTATATGCTTTTTAAAAAACACTGATTTATGTTGCTCTTAGCCTTGCTAACCAGAACAAGCATCAATCCTGCACTGACTCTTCTCTAATTAGTCAGATTTTCAATGTATGTGGCTATTTTTTTTCTTTAAGTTCTGATTTAGCACTGTTTATTTTTATATTTGCTTTAACAAGACTAAAGGTTGACAATGCATAGTACTTGCAACAGGAGTATGGGATTTGTAATGTTTTCTTCATTTTGTTTGATCAGGATCTTGGGTAATAAGGAGCAAGTGAATGTTAGCCCAGTGGCTTTCTTTTGCACATCATACCATGTTAGACCTCATTAAAAAAAGATGTGGAAAATACTAAGTGCTCATTACTCATGTTAGACAACACTGACGTTAAACAAGCACTTTGGTCTGGATTTTCAACCAGGTTTCTTTTGTTCTGTGATCCTTGCTATCATACATAGATTTTTTTTTTAATTTCTTATTAAATAAGTAGCTCTTGCTTGAGAAAGGGCAGATCTTAAAGACACTGCCCAAGTATTAACCATATGCTAGCAATGGCCTTAATGGGAATGTCTTGGGTTTTAATGCAATGTTGTTTCAATTTGTATAAAATAGTCAAGAGTATTCTATTAAACATTGTGTAAGCTAAGCAGCATGCTGTGTGTGTACTCTGCTGTGAGTGTGTGGATGTGTGTTTACCACTTTGTTGTGTTTACAATGTCCCTCGCTCTGTAAAGAAGAAAAGAATTAGAAATGTCTGCACACATCATGCAGGGAAAATTGTACTTGAGTTTTTCCTGAAGCAGAATTCCTGCTACAGTGTAGCATGCCAAGAATCTCAGCACTGATGGTTCTGATACAGTGGCCACAAAAGCTGCTCTCACTTCTTGCCTGTGCTGTGAATGGAATGTGCTCTGACATTCTTTAAGATGTGTCTCAATTGCTTAATCTGGTGTCTGAGATTCCCTCACAGTTAACACTGCTGCTGTTTTAGTCAGCGCTCTGAAACAACACCTTTTTGGTCATGGGCTGTCAGCAGGTCCGATGCTTTAGCTCAACACAACAGTATTCCAGCATTACAGGCTGGTGAATGTTCTTCATGGATGCTGCTGTGTCTTGTCAAGCTTTCATCAGAAAAGAGTTCTCATGCATTCCAGATTTGAGTCTTACAGTGGCATGTAATGACTTTTTTGTCTGACAAAGTAGAACCTTTTTAAAAAAAAGCCAAATATGATAAAGCATATGGGTGGGGGGGGTTGGGGGAGGAATCAATCTTTTTTTTCCCCAGGAGTATAACAAATGCATACATCTACAATTCCTAATGGACCTTTTGTACATATGTAGAACCCTTTAAAACACTTTGTGGAACTTGAATACTGTCTTTCATTGTTAAAGGACCACTGAAATAATTTATTTTGTGTTAAAAAAACACCCAACAGTTATACAGACTTTGGTTGTCCATCTGAGCAACCCTTAAAGATGCTATGTACAATTATACAACTAACTGTTTCCTCTCTTGGAAAGGATTCCCACTCTGACCTAAGCTTAAAAACCTTTATTTGGCTCTTTTTACTTTGAGTGTATGTGAGGTATTCGGTGACTGGGTTGTCATTTGTGTCCCACTGTTGCATATAAAACAAATAAGTGTTTGCAGTAAAAAAATAATACGTTTCATGTAATGTAATAACTTTTCCCTTAACTGGACTGCTTTATTTACACTTTACCTCAAAATTTCACTAATATAGCTCTAAACCTGTATTTATATTTCATGCGTTTTTCTAAATTTGGAACACCCTAATACACGTTTCCATGAGTTCATCTATTACAGGTTATGAAACATGTTCTTACAAAACCTCTATCTTGTTTCTCTTAGCAGTATTGAGAAACTATACATACAAATCCAGTGATAATTCAGTAGCTGCCCTTCTCCTGTTATATCTTCTCTGTGTATGTCTGTGTCCTGTCCTCTTAATGTCCTGCAACATCAACAGCCATTTCAGAGATATAAACAGCTTCGTTCCAGTGAAGCCAGGCCTGTGACTCAACCGGGCTAAAATAATAACTAACAAATTGTTCTCAAATTAATGCCTCAAGGCATGGTTGTATAACCAGGGTGGAAATATCACTATTCACTGTAATGGAGACTTTGGAAAGTTTAATTAAATCATAGTAATTTAAATAAATTACGCTAAATTTACATCTCCTTTACAGTGATAGTATATACCTAGTAAAAGATTAGTATTAGAATGTATTTCAATCTGGAGGACTGTAAATCATTAAAAGACAATGTGCATATTTTAAGTAAGACATTCAAGATCTAACTAAATGCAATTTCTTGCTGAAAGTCAACACTTCAGGTTCAAACACTTATTCAGAGGCAGCAAGGTCTGATGCGGTGAAGACAGATGAGCATCCCTAGTCCAATTAATCAGTTATCTTGAAAGCACATCTGCTAATGATCTGTGGGTTATGTGAACCAAAACTCCATAGAAATATCAGCTTAATATCCAAATAGAATATGGACAGGTAAGCCATTAGCTAACTGAATGAGCTAGACTAGCTAGAAAGATCATTGGATATTCAATTGGAAATGCTCAAGATAATGTGTAAGCTCAGCTAGGTAGATTGAAATATATGAATTAACATGAGCTATTTATCCAACAATCTTCCAAGCTACTAAAACCCCAACAAATTTCAGCTATCTGTGTAAGACTATCTTGTTTATATACTGTTGGTAATTTAGGTGTTCACTTTAGCATGTCATTTGATTGATTAATATAACTTTAGAAAAATGACACATTTTCAGATTAGTTTTATAAAGCAGATTGTCACCGGAAGACTTGTTTACTTAAATCTGTATGTTTAGTATTCTTTCCACCACTGGTAGTAGGTTATGAGACAGATGTTCTGCCTCAGTGTTTTAGGATCATCCTAAACATATAAATGTTCTGTTATTGACATTTCAGATGTTCATGATGTGCTTGTTATTGACCATGGGACAATCTTTGGTTGTTCTTTTCCTTCTTGTTAAGATGTTATGTCTTTCTTTCACAAACACACAGTCCCAGACCTTGATGGCTTCCTTTAGTAGTGGGAGGCAAAATTAGTTTATCATAACTAAGTGGTGAGTCACTATGACAGAAAGCAAGCTAACTAACAATAACACCAAAACACACTTGGCTAGCAGTATTATCAGGACAAATCTTCCCAACGATCAGCAATGATGTTGACACTGTTAATGCAGCAGTAATCATTTTTTAGACATTGTTTATTGCCATTTTCCCAAGTGATTCAATTTCATTCAATGAGTCTTCCTACTCCTGAAATAGATGTATATACAAATGAACTGCAAACATGAGCTAATGGATGGAAGTCTAAGATTATCATGGCAGTGCTCTGGACATGCGCCAAATCCCCCATTGCTTTTTATGAGTTTTGGGTTTCTTTTCTCAGATTCCACTCCAGTAATATCAGATTTAATTAAGTTAAACCATTTGTATCAATTTTTTTTAAGCTACTAATGGATCAAGGTTAAGCAGGTAAGACAGGTAAGATTTAACACTCAATTGTAGGAAGGCCATGGACATGACATAAACACAGATCTTATGTGGATTTTATAGGCCTACAAATAGCACACACCTTGTATGGTTTATGTGCATATAAACTCTGCTGAGTTTCTGAGAATTAGGTTTTATATATCCACTGCACCACACAGCTAATTTTAGCCATCTTTTTTTTTTTTTTTTTTTGTAAATGAATTAATTAATTAATTTTTTATTTACTTGATCTCCATTTCTGAAGTTAGAAAATACTTTAAATGCATTCTGAATCACACTGTATACTTAAAGGACAAGCACTTTAAAAAACAGATCCAAAATACCCTACCATACCTTCTGAATCCAGAAATAGACATGGAGTTCTACAAAAAAAAAACAGGGTAACATGATGCAGTATATACACTATATATAAAACTTATATATATCTATGACCTCATGTGCATCTCTCTGTATATAGCAGAGAGACAAGCTAAACTAAATTCTTTGTAAATATGTATCAGTGACAGTTAGAGAAGAGGAAGGATATTGTCATGGTTTGTTGAGTGTGATATTGTTCAGAGCAGTACGTTCCATCTTATCTTTAGAAACATTGTATTTCCTAAACATAACAAATCAACTCATGACAAATAATTTGCTTCAATAAAACCAATACGTTTTATATGCATCACAAATTATATTCGGAAAAGTATAACCAGAAATGTCATAAATGCCAAATCATAAATATCATTCTAAAAATTGCATTGTAGTATTTATAGAATCTATTTAACCTTGTCATGAACAGGAAGCAGGTGGATTACACAGCTATGCGGAAAGACAATGAATTCTGACATTCCTTGTCATGGGAAAGCTGCAGCCTCACCTGCTGGAATTTGTTGGTTTGTCTGTGACATGAATGAGCAGCGGTTAGGTGAACCTTTATAACACCTAATGGGTTGTACCTGCCAGACTCAGGCAACCATCAATTTGCTTTTTTTTGTCCTGAATCATCTGTCAGTCATCCATCCCACTGCAAGATACAAGGTCTGCTCAGAACAAAACACACACTTTCAGATGATGCTGAGGATTTAGAGGATCCCAGGCAGATATTTTTATTAGGTTAGACCCAGACAACAACAGAACAGATGTCAGTGGTCCAATCTTTTACTCATGATGCCAAAACTATTTCCAAACAAAACAGTGGACACTTTCTCAAAATAACAGGATGTTGACACAATATGCATGCTGATCAAGCTGCAATTTTATGTTGATTATTTTACTGTGAGTAGATTGGATCAGTTACAGTTGGGTTTCATACATCACAAATAATTTAAGCCTAATTTTGGGATCTTCAAATTCAACCATATTAATCCTGTACTTCTGCCCAGGAACAATTTTTTTTTCTAAAATATAAATAAAGAACCCAAATTCTTGAAGGTAGGTAGGTGATTTCTTCCATACATTTTGGCATGGTCAGAGGTCAGCTATCCTCAACCTCAGTGTCCTCATGCATCTCATTCAGCATTCAGTCTTACAACCGAACTTTCTAAACACAATTTATAACAATATCACTAGCATCAACAAACCATCACTCAAACTCAACAGATCACTCAAGGGTAAAGGGGTGTTCCAAAATCTCCACACATTGGTGATGTCCATTGTGTCTTCATCAGTGGATGTTCATGGGCGTCCACTTCTTGGTTTGGTTTGCAACTTTTTCTATACTGTATTTTCTTATAAATTACATTGCAACATGTGACCGCTTCCCAATCCAGCCATGAGAATTTCATTATGTTCTTCCTTTGTCAGAAGTATTCAAAAAGGCTAAGTAATTATTTTGGAAGACATTTTTCTAAAAAGTTTCCCATGTGTATGGAGATTTTTGGGAAACCTGTACAACTATTTGAAACAAAACTGAGAAGCAAAATAAACTGAATAAACCTGGTCTCCCTTATGTTTATATCTATGGCATTTGGCCTCTGACCTTATCCAGACCAACTTACATTTATCTCAATGATATAACTGAGCAGCTAAATGTTGCTGGACCTTGTCTAAGGGCCCAGCAGGGGCAGCGCTTTGATTTGAGCTCGAAACCTTACAATCTCTAGTCCAGTGTTTTAACCACTTACCGCTGTTTCAATATTGTCAATAAATTTAGATCTAATTCATTCCTTAACAATAGATTCCTTTAGACCAGTAAACTCAGAAGCAGGTAAAAACAATGCTGTAATGCATCATGCCGCGCTGTACATTTATGTTAAATATACAGTGTAAAAACCTCCCAATCTCACTGTTTTAATGATCTGTAAATCTTTCTAAGAAGATTTCTTTAATTCATACCTTTATTTGTATCCATTTACATAACATATGTTCATGTAGAATAATATGTTAAACTTATGTTACCTCCCTTTTAAATACACATCATTACAAGCCTCTTACACTGGCTCCATGTCTCTCACTGACTCTAATTTACTCTCATTGACAGGGTTTAGACCTTGGTATAGATACTGGACCTTTTGACCTTTCAGGAGTTCCTCATTCCCCCGGCATTGTTTTCCAACGGTCTTAAAAGCTTGTCCAGGACATTAGCACCATTTGTTCTTTTTCCCACGGTGCATCAGCATTTGCCCAGGCCTCTGTAGAACAAGCTTATCTAAACAATGCTTCATATAGCTACAGAGACTCATCGGTCTCACATTCCTGGCCCAGAGCATGACATGAGACTTTATGAGTGTGAGGTCTTTGTAGGGCAGAGTGGGCCTTAAGGACCTATATATAGGTGGCCAAAACAATTGGAAAGGAGAAGAGGTGCCACCGATGGACTGTTGACATGTATGGAGGCCTGGTGGAGAGTTATCAGATAGCAGCTGTGAGCTTTGACGTGGCATCATCACACAGCTGTACTTGCACTCTTGTCATGGTTACCATAACAACCTCTCAGCTACACTATGTGATCATCATAACTGCCATGCATATAGTGATAATCCTATTATATATTATATGGAAATCCAGCCTTAACAGGATGCCATTTTTAAGTAATTGTAGCTAAATCCTTTAAATGATTTTGACACTGTGTATTTCCCGCACTGATCACATGTCTTTGGGATCAACATGCTTAAAATGATGTCAGTATTTTTTTACATACATAAAGGAGAGTGTTGAATTCATATTCTGAGCATTTTTATTTGGACTATTCATTTATTCGTCTTCAGTAAACACTTTATCCCAGGTCAGGGATGTTGTGGATCAGGAGCTTAACCCAGATGTAAAATACAGGAATACACCCTGAATGGGATGCCAGTCCCTTGCAAAGCTGCTGCACACACACACACACTCAATCACACTTAGAGGCAATTCAACATATCCAACCCACCTGTTGGCATGTGGAGGAAACCGCACATACATGCACTGCATAGATTGTACCCACAGTAAGACACACTTTAATCATACATTCTGCCTTTGACATTTCCACATTACCAACAACGATACATCTTAAAAAACTTCATATTCATATCACTAGCATCACTATAATATCCAAAAACATAATGGTCAGTTGTCATTCAAACTCTTCAGGTCACATAAATGTCAAAATGTTCACAACAAAGTAGAGAAACAATATAAAATCCTGATATGATCACTTATAAGAATGATGCATAACTATGATGCATGACATTTTAAATATTTAATTGTGAATTGCAGCGTTTGTACTTTTGCCATTTTCATGAACTCTTTCTGTTTGTCAGCTTGTCCATTTCTGTGTGTTACTTTCATTAAGAGACAAAAATAATATGCAGTAATAACCAGGATATTTAAAATCTTCTCAATTCCAAAAAGGAAAATAAAAACAAAGCTAAGACTGTTGTCTATGAAAGAGCTACTGTGTTCTTATGAACTGAAGCTCAGTGCACTGACTATATTTTCTTGCACAGGCTCATAGCAAAGTCAAAAGCACAGACATGTCCAGACTTGACTGCTTGCACTAGACCTGAAGTCAGGCTTGGAAAGTCCCATCTAATTCAATGTTTCAAGACAATTTTGTTCCTTATTTGGACTTGTTGAAAATGTTGTACCACTGTAAAGCATTAATTATCAATTAAACACAAACTGTAATTGTATCCATCAACCCAGAAATTATTTTTTTCTTCTTAACTCTTCGCAATGCTTGACCTCAATCCTTGTTATGACTTTTGTCCAGCTTGTTAAGAATTTACTGTCCTCAAAATACACCCACTGATTAACAGAGATAGAGTGAAATGCCATCTTCAGCACACATGATAAGATTCAGATGTGACACAGTGCTAGAAACACAATCTGCTGGTGCTGGTTTATACGGAGTACCTGATATTTAAATTAAACCCTGTTCTAACACCATGCCGTTGACAGAGTAATCACATGTTAGATATACCAGTGAAGATAGGCAATGTCTGCCAAGATCTGAATCAAGTAGGCACTTTCAAGATCCCTCCCATAAGGGCTCAAATGCTGTGGGTTAAAGTGACTCACAGCATAAACATGCCTATATGTCTCTGTGCCCAAGACAACACCCCCACACACCCTGGTAACCATAATACAGCTAACAATACAACAGGCAAAGTAAGAAGACCTCTAAATTACACTATATACAATCAGAACATGGCCTTTGAAACTGGATATTGGTTTAATTATTAAGAAAAGGAGATATGCATACTATTAAAACTTGCATTTTACATAGTGAATAAGTATATAGCTTTTCTAACAAAGCTTTTTTGAAATTGCAGTACAGTCAAATTTATCTGCAAATGACAGCAAATCAAAGTATGAGTTGGGATAAAAAAAATAGGTTTAAGTAAGGTTTATTATAAACATTAGATTCAAGTACTGTATTGCTTACTAAGAGCTGAACCTGTATTAACACAGATTTCCATGAACAAAAGAAACAGTAAGCCAAAAGAACAACAGAAAAATTTACATGATAATCCTATATCAATATACTGTAAATACTAAGAAAAAAAAAATCAATAATTATGCTATATATAAAGCATATATAGGGTTTGGACAAAATAAAGTGAACATCATAGAAATATGTAAAATCTCTTTAATAACTAGGTGTTAGGCCACCATTTGCATTTACCTCTGCGTCCTCTACTTACCTCTATTTGAAATAGATTCATACAAATTTGGTACCATTCATCTAGCAGAATGTCTTCTAGTTACTTCAGGGAGGTTGGAGCAGGGAACCTGCTTCTCACATTTCTCTCCAAAATTTCACTTACTGAGCCAACGATATTCAAGTCAGGTGATTGAGCTGGCCAGGGCAGGTGTTTAAGTTCATCCTGGTGCTCCGCAAACCAAGACTGAACTGTTTTGGCGGTGTGTATGGGCACATTATCATCTTGAAAAACGGCATCGTTGTTTGGAAACAACATTTGTACCATGGGATGCACCTGATCACTGAGAATTTCTAAATACTTGCTGGCTGGCTGTAACACAACCGTGTAAGCTAATGATGGTAGCAGAATACCTAGATATGGCTGTCCAAAGCTTAACACACACACACACACACACACACACACACACACACACACACACACACACACACACACATACACACACATATATATATCTATCTGCTATCTGTCCTTGTGACTTGAGCATCTAAAAAGAATGATGTAAAGAAACTCAAGCTAAGCTATCTGTCCTTGTGACTTGAGCATCAGATTGTATTTTTCTTAGCTACAAACAAAGAAGCAATCAAATGGTCCATAAGATCATACACGCGTTATTGTGGAGTGAGTTATTGTAGTTGGGCCCTAAGAGCAACACACTGCAATGTTGTAATGAGGTATTTTAGGGAATAGCTGAAGGGTGAAGGTCATTTTGAGCCACATTTCCGCCCACGTTCCGCCAATGAATTACTCAAATACCGAACGCGCATGTGACGTGCTGGAGGCCGGGCAAAGCGACAATGCTATAAACACTCCCAGTCTCATTCATTCTTAGTCACAGCCACACCAAGAAGCTCCGAGACACGTCAAAGACAGGAGCCTTATTTTTAAACATCTACCTTAACGGCTTTCCGCCATTCCTCCGCAAAACATGAAAATGACTTCGGTAGAGAGCTCCAAGGTGCTGAAGGAGGGCGACCTGGAGAAGAGGAGCGACAACCTGCTCCAGCTCTGGAAGAGAAAGACATGCGTCCTGACCACGGATAGCCTGAACATTTACGCCGACACGCAGAAGAAAAGCAAAAGCAAAGAGCTAAAGCTGCAGTGTATTAAGAAAGTGGACTGCGTGGAGCGCACCGGCAAGTTCGTCTACTTCACCATCGTCACCACGGACGATAAGGAGATCGACTTTCGGTGCTCAGGCGAGGATCAAGGCTGGAATGCAATGATCACCATGGCACTGATTGATTTCCAGAACAGGAAAGCCATCCAGGACTTTAAAACAAGACAGGACGCAGAAAGCTCCACTTCGGGACAGCAGGAGGCTTTACGCATGGTCCGGGCACCGTGACATACTCATTCAGCACACACACTTACACTCCGGTGAGTCTGGATTTAACACATGGAGACACTCTGGAGTGTCACATTCATAGTATTTAGTAGCTGTTGCACATATACACATTTGTGTGTATAATATATATATATATATATATATATATATATATATATATATATATATATATATATATATATATATATATATATATAAAAACCAAAATACGCTTAATATTTGAATATCTAATATTTGATATATTAGAAAAAGGACTATCAATAGACAAATATCCAATAAACCCACTCACTGAGATCACAAATTAATTTTTCTTGTTTTTTTGTTTTCCTATTTTAAGGAGATGTAGAGCGATAGATGCAGAAGAAAGCTTGGACCAAAGCTGAGATGTTTGCACCATGTCTGAGAAGAAACGACGACAGAAAAGAGGTGTAATATCTGAGCTGGAGCGCTTCAGAATCTCGGAAATAATTTCAACAGGCCAAACAGACACTCAAGACTGAATGCTCGAACTTTCAGTGTTCTTCAATATGAGGGATCCTAATACTCCCTGGATTTCACTTGTAAATGTGCTTATTTATTTGCTACAAGGAATGTAGTATGGATAAAAATTGTTTGATTGTCTTTAAGTTATTTACTATGTCCTGTTTTAATGTTAATTTAAATAAATTTTCATAAAAATACAGCATTTCTTTTGGCTGTGTTGTTGCATCATACATACACTTAATAATTTTTTCCACATATATCAAAATTTTTTTTAGACAAATCTAAAACATAATAGATTACATTACAACAGTATAAAAGGGATAGGGTTTCACATCTAAAAAGAATGATGTAAAGAAACTCAGCTATTTCTAAAGTCTATGGAAAGTCCCTTACTCATTCATGAACAATTTGGCGTCATAAGAGATAAGAGACTCAATAGACCTGTTTTATTGCATTACTACATTGCCCTGTGATGACAGGATGCTGAAATCCTTAAGAGTGTGACACTGGGTGTGAGTCCAACTATGTTGCTTAATAGTCTTTACATTATCAGCGTTTATGAGGGTTTAAAAAAGGCTTGCGCCAATAAACACGACTAAGTCTATAAGTAATCATGTGTGACTCACCCAAGGTTCAATACAAGCCGCTACAGTACCTGATAAAAATAACAGTAACCAAAATACAGAAAGATATACTATGTCACTCAGACACACCTATTAGCCAGTTTCACTCTGGTGCAATCTAAGGCTTGTCCATGTTACTGTGTAGCAGGGATGTATAGTAGAACAAATGTAAAATTATTATATTAGTATGATATTAATAGAGTACATGGTATATGTTGGCAAATAAATATGATAAGTTTGTTCTCAATATAATATAACATGGCTACTTAGCTAATAAAACATCTTTTGAAATTTATTTTCCCTTTATAGCCATTATAAAAAATATTCCCAGCCATCCAAGCAATTCACTGACTTAAATCAGCACATATGGAAAGGTGATCATGTGTGAGCCGACTGTAGAGAGTGTATAACTCAGCTCTCTGTGTGTGGTTTTACGTTGCTGCCAGGCTTTTGATGCTGGATCAGACTACACTGTAGATCAAAGGCTATCCTGATCTAAGAAGAAATGCTAGGCTCTGATCGTATCCCGAAATATGTCTCGCTAATTTGCCCTTCACGTCCAGTTCGTCCTCTAGCCACTTGACCATGAAATGAGAAGTGTGTAACACCCGTGACACTTTAGTCTTTAGAGCATCTTGTGTTTGGCAAATACTGACTAAAATACAGTAAACATGGAAATCTCAAATTCATTCATTCATTCATCTTCTACCGCTTATCCGAACTACCTCGGTTCACGGGGAGCCTGTGCCTATCTCAGGCGTCATCGGGCATCAAGGCAGGATACACCCTGGACGGAGTGCCAACCCATCGCAGGGCGAAATCTCAAATTGAATTTACAGAAATTTCCCAGAGGTCTATTTGTGTTTGTAATACAGTTTAACGTCAATATTAGAGCAGACACTGTCATTATAACTATATCACATGAACAGAAATTAGTATCACTGTATGACTTGTAATGTTTACTTTCTGGGCTTGCAGCAAAGGTATTTGGAGAAGTGGCTTGAGAATATATGACTCCAAGGTCACTCATCTGTGAGAAACAGGAAAGTGTCGGCGTTTGTGTTTGCTAAAGGTTTGACTGTAAGCGGAAATGCCTCTTTGAGCCCATATCTAATAGATAAGCCTATCCCACAAGGCTACACTCAGATCCTAGGAGTCATAACTTTATATGCCCTTGTGACTCATGGCAGATTATTGAAACATCTGATTTTATGAGTGACTGCTTTTTAGCATTCAGAAGAAAAAATTGAACTGAAATTGATATGAAAATAGATTAAAAATATACAGAAAATAACAGTAGTTAATTTCGAAACCATGTTCAGAAAATATTTTTCAATCCTAAAGTTTAAAGTTGATCTGAAATGATTTAAAATTATTTCTCACACATACACACTACCATAATGTGTGTGTGTGTGTGTGTGTGAGAGAGAGAGAGAGAGAGAGAGAGAGAGAGAGAGAGAGAGAGAGGGAGAGAGAGAGAGAGAGAGAGAGAGACCTATTCTGTTGTATCGTTAACAGTGGCTCATTCTGGTTCTGGTTTCTTCTCCACAACTTTATGAGTCATCAAGGGGCTATAAGCCTCTACTAAGCCAGACAGACATGCTTCCAGACATCAGTGGTGCTGTGAAAACAAGCCTGGATCCACTGTTTCCTAAACATGCCACCATCACTACCAACAAACTACCGTCATTCCTACATGATGCATGGCCACAAGTTGTAATTATAACATCCAATTTCATCGGTTCACTAATCAAAGTGTGTTAGAGTTATTCAAACTAGTAAACAGTATGTGTGAGTGTTTCATTAGTTGGCTCATATACTTATTTTGCTGCCGAGGCAGACTGCAGCTGCTGTGTCTCATGGTGAAGAACAAGTCTGCTGGGAGTCTAACTAATGTTCATTCATATTTCTCTTTCAGACAGAGGGGAATTTTAAGGTTTCTCACAGCTTGAGAAGAATCACAGGAGAATGTCAGGTGATCAAATACCAGTCACACCTACACATTCTTTTCATAATAAAACATGAAGGTGACATGACAAAAATGACACATGCCTACATGGTTTTTTGTGGAACATCAAAGCGTAAATTGCGTAAATGCTTTACTACAAGTCATGTGACTATATTCAGTATGATAACAAAATGTGTGTAATGTGTGTGATTTGGGTGTAGTGCATAATTTCTCCCAGTTACTGCTTAATGAAGATATTTTGAAATTCTTTGCTTAAACTTAGTGCCCATCCTCTGCTACACACACGCTGAATACACAATGTTGGAATGAGGAGATATCTCATGTCTATCAGTGCCTCCAATTTAGCTGAAATTACCGATTGGAATCCAGTGAATGTGGCATCTCAGACACTGTTCACTAAGCACGAGGAGCGCTAAGACTCGTGCTGCACCCAATAAAGAAGAAAATCATGTGGTCTGAAGAATGAAGCCATCTGCAGCTGTCTATAGAAGTCGTGGAGGGAAGGAGGGAGAGGGAAGAGAGAGAGGAAGCAAAGAGAAAACCAGAGCATATGAATAGTAAGACATATGTTTAACAGTCTGTGGGTCAATGTTAGCTGACAGAGTTGTTCACTGTCTGCTTTGTCTATTCCTGTTCCTGTCTGCTCCGTATACAGAAACAGATGGGGAGGTATGGACAGAGATTTCGAGGGTGTAATGTCATTTGTAAAAGCTTTTGCAGTTGATTCCTTCAAGGCATTTTGAAACTATACACCAGAAAATAAAAAAAAGAATACACCCACAGCTGAAATGAAGGGGCCTTTATCTGCCATGGAAATGTATGGCTTCATCAGAGAACAGACCACTGGAGAAAGACAAAAAGAAAAAATGAAAATAGCCGAGGAGCTAACACAAATACATATTTGTGTCTGTAAGCCAAGTATGTAATATAGTTTTGTAGTTAAAAAAACAATATCACCACAGATCCAGCCATAAAAACTGAGATAAATGTTTGCAATAAGCACCAGCTAGACCCATTTCCAGAACATGGCACACTTTTTTAATAAACAAAGAGTGGGGTTATTAGGCCTGCAAACTCAATTTACTCCCAGACATAGGCGTATATTTCAGACACAACTGTTTTAGATTACAAAGCACTTAAGGTGGTGGAAAGGTGGTGAAAAAGAGCGAACCAGTTAGCATATCATTGAATATTAATTCATACTTATTCTTTAAGTTATTAAATATCTTGCTACATATTAAATTTATACTTAAAAGAATACATGGTACAACTAAAATTTCTTTAGTGTCACCTGACCGGCACAACAGAAAAGTTTTTTCCATCATCATAAGATCACAAGTTTCAATTTCAATTCAACTGAATTTAATTTTTATTTGCATATCACTTATTTATCCCTAATGTATCACAGATTTATCCCTAATAAGCAAAGGTCTGTCAAATGCTGTAAATGCTGTAAATGCAAAGGTGATGGTACTAAGTTCCCTGAGATAATATGACAAAGGAACCTTGAGAACCTCGTCATGAAGATTTTGGACCTTCATTGAGATGAGGCCAACCCTGTGAGGATCCTGAGGCATCTAGGGATGTACCAGCTCCAGTTGAATTCCGCTTCATGAAGTATTCAGACATTCTAAGAGGAGATGCCAACTACATGTGGTCTTTGAGGACAACAATCTCCCCATCAATACACAATTGTTGGACTGTATATTTATAATCACACCCACAAGTGTGACCCAAATGAGGATGGGGTTCCCTTTTTAGTTTGGTTTCTCTCAAAGTTTCTTCCTTTTCCATCCAAGGGAGTTTTTCCTTGCTCGGTCACTTCAGTCGTGCTCATCAGGGATAAATACAAACTAATATTAATCTTGAATTTTTGTACAAATTATAACATAAGATTTTTTGTATTATGTTTCTTATGTTCTGTAAAGCTGCTTTGAGAAAATGTCCATTGCTAAAGTGCTATGCAAATAAATTTGAATTGAATTGATGTGCCAGACCTCAACAGTAACCCATCCTCATCTGGCATGATTATAAATAATTTCCCTTCTATAAATGTACACTATATTATCAAAAAGTGCAATCCAGTAACTAGGAAACTGATTCTATTCTGATTTCTGATTCCGATGACGTCACAGCCAAACAGGGCTGTGAGTAAAGGAAGCATAACTGGCCATGTTCTCTGGGTGGTATACTCTAATGCCTGTCAGGTTAAACAATGTTATCTTATTGTCGTTATCTTTTGAGCTTGTATGAATAAGAAGGCAGATTGCTCTTAGTTATATGATTCATATAATAGAAGAGAGCTGGCTGGTCAGGAGCAAAATGAGAAATGGCTTGGTTTCTTGTAGTGGTGTTCCAAATGTGCCTTTTCTGTGCGTCTTCCTACATATTTTAATGTTTGCTATTAGTTTTAAGTTTTAAAATGTTCCCAGTCTTGCGTCTTTACTTTCTATCAAAAGGATTAAAGTCATTATTAGGGGGATCAGATCCTTGAACAAGCAATTTCTTTTCTGTGGCACAATATGCTATTGAACAATAAAACATTTAAAACTATTACAAACTAAATTTATGCAGTTGAAAAGCTTCTCATGTTGTATGTGTGCAGCACAATCACATGCTGATAGGGTCACATGCTGATATTTTTCACAGGCTGGCTGTGTCTGTGAGAAAAGCCTTCAAGTGGAAAGTCCCCAACAGGAGTTTCGTTATTAACTACTTGACCTCCTGTCCCTGAAGCACAAATCATTCTAACAGCATCCATCTCACAGGCAATCGATTTAGCAAACAGTCATCAGTGTTCCTCCATGTGAGGAAGATGGTGGAAGGAAGATATTGATAAATTAGTTCATTATTAAATATAAGCTAATCCTTAAAAACAGCTGGTCCAGTTTGTGGGACATGGTACAGCGATTATATCAGGGGAGGAAATGAGATCAACATAAACTATACATGCTCAAGTATAATGATTCCAAACTGTATCTTCCTTGTTCACTATGATGGTCCCATTAAGGCTACATCTTTTGTTCCTTTAGTATGTCTGTACTACCATGGAAGATGAATGTGATGTACTTTAGCTATTAAGTTCATAAATTCCCATTATACATTATATATTCAGATACATACTCTAGATATAAGGTGCACCTCTGATACCACTCCAATGATAAGGAAAAGTACAGTTTGGAGGCTTTGTTTCATTGTTAGCATTGTAGAAAATTCAGCCTACAAAACATTATGAAAATACATATGTTCATGTGTTCATACCATTTCTTACAACTGTCTAAATCCTTTTTTTTAAACAAGTTCACATCATTTATGTTTTTACACACATTCACACTCAGGCATGAAGGAAAGTCCAATCATTTCTTATCCACCACAGCACTTTGGCAATGAAACTCCTGCACCTGTGTTCTGCTGTAGTATCTTTCCCAGGAAGCTTAGATTCACAAGGTCCCTGTTCAACAGCCGCTGGCCTTAATGATTTTGGAAGCGTAGGTGTTGCTTTATGGATCCAGAAACTGAGGATGTAGTCTATTGTATTCTAGACACAATGGCCATTTTTTTCACTCCACTACAGTCAAATGATTAAGAGGCAGGGTGCGGAAGTCAATTCTATAACACGGCAAGAATGGATATCCTAGTTCATAAAAGTTCATACATGTCCTCTGAAAAGCCATCTGTGTAGGGGCTGTATGGATGTGACTGTGTAATTGGGTCAGCAGCCGTATTCAGCTCCGCAGATAATTGTAGGTTATTGTAGACACTTGTACTCCCCTGGTGGCTACGTTTTTTCATAATAATGTAACACAATACAGGTGTTTGCATGGGGACCATACATGCCAGCTCTTTACTACAAGAAAAGCACAGAAAATGTCACCTCTTGGGGTTTTTTCCATTTAGGGCTTAACTGGGACTAATGGAGACAAATGCAACCCTTCACATGATTACGGTTAACTCACACAGAGAGCTCTTTCACAGAGGATGGCTCTGCTGTTTCTTCTATTTTGGTTCTCTAAATTAAGGCTTGCTCTAAATCTTTGTTTGCTAGGCTGCAGGTTTTTGTGCATGTCTTTTGTCCATGTGTAAATGTGTGTAAGAATGGGTGTGAAGCTATCTGTGAGTCACAGGAGCCCTCTTCAAAGTGTGACTACACTCTGAGACCATGTGAAATTCAGAGGGACTGATAGAGATTAATACTGAGCTGTATTCAAATCTATTGCCTACACCACCCTGTTTAACATGGATGTAACCAAATACAAATACATTATTTAGTCTGATATAATAACAATAATATAGCATATAGTGTTTTTATACTAATAGAAATTACTATATAGAATTAGAGAAAAGCTTCACACTATGACTAGGTGTATCTGTCAGAACTGGGATCTCACAGAACAAAAAAAAGTAGCACAACTGCAAGGTTTTTTTTTCATACAGAGCATGGAAAGCATGAATATGAAGCATGCTGGCAGTTTTGCCAAGTTTCAGCAAAAAAAAAAATCCACTCAAACTACAATTCAAAAACCACACAAAAAGACCTAGCTTCTTTTTTAGTGTTTGCGTAGGAAACAATGATGTGCACACATTTCTGATTTATTTATAGAGCCTTTGCTCCATGTAACCCATGCATAGGACAGACCTGTACTGTGCACAGGGCATCATATGTCTGTAAAAAATAATCTCCAAAAAATGTTTACAATCATTTGTACGATCATTGCACGTTTTTCTATATACTTAAATAATCTTTCTCTATTATTATTGTAAGACAATCTTTCCATAAAACCATATAATAAAATGCCACTTTAAGTACATCTCAGTTTTGAAGTCGATTTGGATATTTCTAGCATGTAACAAACAATAATATCTAAAGGATATGGGATAAAATATTCATTATTTGTGTATTGCATTCAGATACAAACAACAATAACTGATTTGGGAAAGACATCAGTGCAGTGAAACATAGTTAGCTTGATTACTCAGTCATATAGACAGAAGATATAAAGCCTACTGGTAATTTACAAATGTCAGCTGGTTGTGGAGTTAAACAAAATTAGTTAAATTTAGTTTCACAAAATCTTATTTGTTGTTAGAATGTTTGGGAATGAAAATGACTTTGTTTTTGCAGCTTTTGTTTTTGCCAGTATTTTGCAGTGTGGTAGAGTCCACATTAAAAAAAGGGATCACTTATGGTTTAAATACAGATACAGAGAACTAAGTAAATCCAGATTTATTATATTTAGTATATGTTCATAACTACAATAGAGCGTGTGTCTTTGTTTATTTATGAAGATTTGCAGAATTGTCATAAGAATATTTATGACTTTGAATGGCAGGAAATGGCATTCAGGCACTTCAAGTATAAGCCGGATAATACAGGCACATTGTGGACTGCTGAAGTCTGTTTCCAGCTAAACGGAGGCACAATGAATGCTGTATAATCACAGTCAAGTCAATGCACAACTTAGACTTGTATAAAAGCGGAAGGAATCCCAGTTAGTGTTATAATTATTCATGAACATCTTTATATTAAGTAATTCTACTGAATTTTGATTAGGTGTCACAATGTAATAATAAAACACCTGCCTCTTGACTTGATTTCTATAGCAGACATTGTACTTTATAATATCATTTTCATTTGATATGAGATATTTTCTTTATAAGGGCTTGTTATTTTGTATTTTACAAATGACATAATTGCAAAATAATACTGTCTTTAACATTTGCCCTATACCTAGTTGCAGTTAACTTAAGTATTTGCATGTACAGTAAATGGTGAGATCAATAATCAATGTTTCTACTTTTTCACTGCACAAGTGAATGACATCTAATAATAAACAAACAAAAAATTCTAAAAAACAAATATTTTCATAACAACATTCATTAATCTTAATAAACTCTTGTAGCGCTCTGGATCTAGTGCCTATTCTGGTGTATAAGGTGGGAATATACACACTGGATGGAATGGCAAAGCATCACAGGAAAACCATGCGTGCACACACACACACACACACACACACACACACACACACACACACACACACCCTTCATGGGAATATATTTTTTAGTTCATACTACATAAATTGATCTCAGCTACCAGGAACTTTTCACTCAGTAAATGTTGTATTGTATACAATGAAAATAAAGTACCTTAGCTCTCTTCCTACCTTAGGCAAAGAAATACAGCACACATATAGAACATACAGTATATACCAACAGGAGAACAAGTTTCAACCCAGTTACAATTTTATCTGAAACTGCCCACATTAGCAAAATGTCCATGACATGCTCAGTTCATGTGTTCTTTGTATTATGTATTAGCCTTTATTCTTTTTCAAGAGATTTAGATCTCTTTAATGCTAGAGTTGACTGTATGGTGTTATTTTTATAATAAAATGCATATAAAGTAATGAGATTTGCTATTATAATATGCTCAGTGTTAGATGTTCTCTTTCTTGTGAGCAGTGAAATAATGGTTAGTCAGATCATTCAGAGTTAGGGTAGATAAAATGTAAAAATGTGTTAGGAGATAGTGGACTGAATACAGCAAACTACTCTAAAGTCTATAGGGCTGAAATGAATTTCCTAGAATGCTTCCACAACTTAAAGTCCTGTCCATGTGCCAGGATCTGATGTCTAAGCTGCTGTCAAAGATACAGAGTTGAAGATCTGTCTATTCTTCTTCACTGCCCCACTCAAATACCCAACACCCATCTCCCTTTCTGCTCATACAAACAAGTCATACATGTGCACACAGACATACACATGTATATTTATATACATCCATGTCCACAGAAACCTCTCAGCTGTGCTGCCATTCCAAAGGAAGTTCTCATTTATCAGGGCCACGACAGCTGGTCATGACAGCAACTGCTGGCAGACACAACACGAGTGGAGAGCAGAGAAAAAGACAGGAAGAGAAATCCAGAGTGAAGGAAATTGTGTTTTATAAAGTTAAAATGTCAGGCTGGCAGGATAAAATTAAAAATGCAATTAAAAAACATCTAGCTGAATCTTTGAATGAATCTTTATGTCTTTTCACTAAATCTGTGAAAAGAGATTATATTTTATTAGCATAAAAAATACATTATTTAAAATATTATTTAAAGCCTTTTCCTCCTCCAATCACAAGATATTGTATTTTATCAGTTTTGGTTAACTGATTTAATTTGGTTAAATTAGAGAGTAAATAAGGAAGAGTTATAAGTGAATTGAGACAAAAGTATTTATTTTAAAAAAAAAAAAGTCTAGAGCTAAATGAAAAAGTGTTCTAATTACTCTAATTACTTACTAATTACTTTTCTAATTACTCTAATTACTCTAATTACTCTAATTCTAATTACTTTCTACATCATGTGTGAAATCAGGGTGTAGAATATCCACTTCATGATTTCCAGAATTCACTACACTGTCCATTTGTATGGAATAAACGTTGTGTAACGTTGCCTTCATCGTTGCCTATCGGAATAATCCTACGTCCCACTTCTGAAGCAGTAATTATGTATATGTCATCTTTCACATGCTTTGTTGTCGGAAAGAACATAAAACACGGATGATACCAGGTTCATTCATACATATTGGAGATTTCAGCAGGGCTCTGGTTTAACATTGTGTAGTATAGAGTAATGAACTGGATGTCACGTGGAGATTAGACGTGTTTTAATTCTAGTTTTTAACAAAGATCAGAGTGCTGATAGCTGGCACCCAAAATAAAAATCTGACTGGATTCAAGCTGCTATCTGAACATGATGAAAAGAAAATCTCTGTGTATGTCCCGAACGTCTGTTCTAATATGTATAGAGAAATACAGTTTTCAGGTTGAAACCAGGGCAGATGTGTCATGTTTCTGTTTAAGCCCTGGGTGTGGGTTGGAGCTGTGTATGTGTGTGTGCATCTGGGCAGTGTTCATGTCTCAGTGTATAAAGAAGTGTGCTCTATAACAAGACCTGACAAGCACAGAGCAGCTCCAGTCACGCTCAGCCCTACAGTTAGCACACACCGCCATCGAGACGGGTCAGAGCAGTGTGCAGAGCGTGGGCGGGCACACAGACGAGTGTGGAGATGTGTGTACCGCTGCTGTTCTTTGGCCCCTCTCTCACCCCGAGGGCTGCTTTGAAGTGAGCGGGGCTGACAGACGACTTTGTCTCAGGCCCTGGAGCCAGTTTCACTCATTACAGCAGACGCGTGTCAGATTTGAGATGAGGAAGTGAGACAGTGCAGATGCAGGTGTTAAAGCAGACCTCATGGACACACATCATTTTGACTTTATCACGCAGAGGAGGACATATAATCTAATGCAAACCCAAGCAGTAAAGTACAACTGTAATTAGAGCAATTCATCATATAAGCATCTCTCTTTACAAGCTGCACATGTGGTAGTTAAGGACCCAGTTTGAGGTCTTGATAAACACTTTATCCACTGAGACTGCAGAGAGCAAGTGCAGTTCTTTAATACATAATACTTGATAATATAAATAACATTTTATTATTGTGCCACAGTGAGAGACACAGTGCTCCTGCACCATAATATTAATAAAGTTTTATACTAAAAAAACACCTCATTATCGTGACCCCTACAAAACAGCAAAGAGCCTTAATCTTCTACAACTTTAAAGTACTTTCAGCCAAATGAATTAAAAATTACATTTTATAACTTAATAATTCATCTTATATTAATTATTTATAATTATAAGGCAAAGCAGTATTAATAACGCTAATCAAGGTAATTTAGGACTTTATTATTAACCTGCTAACTGTAATTATTTAATCCAATATTAACTGTTGCTACGTTTATGAACAAGTAAGAGTTACACACAGACTTGACAGATCCTGCAGATATCTGTGGATTTTATATAATAAAATAATATACAAGGTTTTAACCAAATTTAACAACCGAAATTGCTTGTGATGTTTTATTTCAAGTGAAAATGCTTAAATGTTTTGCTCAGTTGTCGTCAGAGAACAATTCACTCCTAACTGTGTCTCACAAATCTAAAAAAAGCAAAAACTTTATTCATTTTTAGTCATATTATTTTATCTTGGGTTTTGAGTTAGCAGGAGCTAAATCAAAGAAACAGTCCTGTTTCTAAAGAGTCTAAACAGTCTGGTTATCAGTTTATGCCCAAGTCTCACCCTTGTTTCAGTAGATAATCTCTCCTTGATATTGTAGCCTTGAACCAAATAATTGCTACTGCAATCATAAAGACAATAATACTGACACACTCAGTATTGTTCAATTTTCACTGTTTACAGTTGTGGAATGAATCGTATTCCCACTATTTGGTGTCTGCTGAGCTGTGTGACTCTAACTGGAAAGTTGAAAAAGTCAGAAGATTTTTTGTCTTCCATGCATTCAAGCTTCAACTTGGATGCCACATCTTTTGTTAGCAATCAACAGGTAAGCTAACTGTGATGAGTGATCAGTGTGATGAGTGATCCTAAAATTGGTGAACTGTACAGTTAATATTATAAATGTAACAATCCTATATGTCTGTATGTTGACTGAACTGAAGCAAATAAATAAGAGCTACTTTATCACTGAAGGTGAGCAGCCAGGATGACATCATGTGCTTGGGCTTGAGGAGAGTTTCCTGACCATTGTATCTGCCTAGTGAGGTTCAGACATTCTCTTTTGAGTATAAATAAAAGTGAATTGAAATAATTTGTTTACCTTCATGAATTTTATTGGGCTAAAGCAATATCGTTTGAATTACATCTCGCTTATGAAACAATAATTTACATAAATCAAGGCAGCCAAAATTCAATGAAAGCGTTCTTAGTCGTAAGACTGTACCATTAACACTTTAATTGGATTTGTTGGACTTGAACCCTGAAATTTGGATTTGGACTAAGTCACAATTTAAATTCTGTACAACATTAAGACAATCGTTGACACAGTGAGGAACATGAACAGTATTTACTGGCACATCATTAAATAAAACACTACAAGCACAATGTTTGTTCACTCCACTAAGGCTTTAGATTGACTGTAACCAAGCCAGCAGCTAGCTAATATGTCTGCTCTTTATGCACAGCACATTTAATCTGCTGTCTCTGTAGACATGCTGAAAGTATAATGAGTGAGTAGGACTCAGACAGTGCCTGTTGTTTGCTGAAAGAGTGTGTGTGTGTATGAGAGTGAGAACTCTGGTCTAGTCCTGCATGTCTAGGCATGCCTCATTCACATGTGTCTCTAACAGCGGAACTAAAAAGACTTGGGTATAGCTGTAATTACTGGGCAAACATCCGCACAAGGAACCCAACCCTGTTCATTCTGACACACCTCAGTTTGCCTTCAGTGGCTCACAGATAATAAGAGGTAAAGGTGATCAGTCACAAATCACTTCTTCAAAGAAAGTCTAACATAGCAAGGGATCCAGAGGGACAACAAACTCTCTGGACTTTTGAATGTAGCTTTTCAATTTGAGAAAAAAAGGAGAAAGGAGAAAGCAGAATGAACATAAAGTTTAAAGTAAGCTTACATGTCCTTACTTTCACTTGTAAAGAAGTCACCAGCTGCCACATGAATAATCACCTGATTTTAGCATAGTTTCCATGTTACAGGTTTTTACACACTTCCCATGTAGTGAATATGTGTTTTCTCATTATTTATTTTGGTTAATTTTTCATTTGTGATTTTCTTTAAATACTTTTTATAAACTATTTTTTTTATTTTTTGTTCACAAACCTATTTTGGTAGGTTTGAAAGTTCTTTATAAACGCAGTGATTGTGTATTCACTGTTGATTACAGTAAAATATCTATACCATTTCTTACATTTCTCTAGACCTATAAATGGGTCAGAATTTTCTGCTTTTGGTCTTGCTTTCTTCACTCTTCCCACTTATTTTATAGCTTGGAAAAGCTGACTCATGCTTTAAATCATTAATAAAGTAAATATGTGTTCACTGTCTAAAAACCTTAAGATGGCAATTAAATTAACTGGAGCATATCATCAAGGATGTGAACTTTTGAGCTTGCTAATCAAGATAGTTGCTGACTTAGGATCAGTTACATTCATATTTAGACCATGCTGTAATTTGTTTGAGTTTTTGAGTGGAAATTTGAGTTTTTCATTTTCTTTATTTGGTGTGCACCAAGAGAAATAAAAACATTTGCATTCAGGGAACATGTGTATATAAATAAACATTTTATGCTCTATAAAAATACAGACCCTTTCATTCAGTTGAATTCATCCTCAGTCAACATATCATGCTAACTTTTATTTAATGCCAGGCTGCATAGCAACACTGAAAAAGACAATGTTTCCAAAATCTAATGTATGATATCAGTGGGTATGCAGTGGGTATGCAAGCAGTAAAACAAAAGTCCTGTTCAGGCTTGTAGGCTGGAGTCATGTTGGAGAAATATGGAGGAAGCATGTCAGTGTGTGCACATTAGTGTGGCAGCATAGTGTATTAGAGAACAAGCTTAACCCCTGACCCTACGCATGGATCCCAGCCTAAGGGCATGACATCATCCAAACGCCCACAGACAGCCTTCTGGTCTGTAAGACACTCAGCAGTGTAGGCTGAAGTTCCTTACATACAAAGGAAGCGGACGTGAGCGGACGACTAAATGTTCATTCACATCTGTCAGATTTCATGCTGTATATACCTCTATACATTTCACAAACCATAAACAGTGATGCATGTGATTCCCTGAATAAAAAATAACACAGAGCAGTAGGAGCGAGGAATTCTTTTGTGTGACGTCCAAGCACACATGTGGCCTAATTTGGCCCTGCGGTTCCACATCGCTTCCGTCGGCCCCCGCAAGCGTCCGAACACAAAGCACCAGTGTGTGTGCGCCCACAGACAGACATGGATGCTGTAGGCCTGGGCTTATTGCCACTGCAGCTCTGGAAAGAGGGAGGATCAAAACACGCTGAATACAGAGCACTGTGTGAGGCGCCATGAAAGGCCACTGTGTGGGATTTAGAACAATATGAGTAAATATACAGGTGGGCAAGTAATAAATCCAAACAAATAAAGCCCAAGGAACAGGAGTAGCTGATGGACAACATGTTATTTTAAAAATAGGGCAAGACTAAATTGAAGTCCAATACATCCATATGATATTATAAAGCATTTAGAATGTAATGATAGAGGATTCCTCAAAGACTGACTTGTCCTTAAACTAAAGTGGTAATGAAAATTTGTTTAGTCCATATAGCAGCGGAGTGAGAGAGAATGGAATTGATTTCTGATATATACAAGTTATGGATTAAAAAGGAAAAGGACTTCTTTTTAATGTCAAAAATTTAAACTAAAAAAAGTGTATGGAAAAACAAGAGGAAGGAAATGGCTCACAAAATAAAGTTTAAATTAGTCAGGGGAAAAAATGCAGTTAGATTTGCCGAAAGACTTGATGGTACATAAAGTGCATAAAAAGTTCTTTTTCTATAGCAGCAGTTCTGACAGTAGTGCTGGCTTTAGGGCAAGTCTAAATTAATGCACTGTTCTAAAAGGTTCCATTATCATTCCTTTAGTATTAACACACAGGCATGTACATGGTGGACACTAATCATAATTTATATGGTGGTTTGATGTTTTAATGAGATTGAAAGGTGTGTCTAGTGTAAGAGCTTGTAATAAGCAGAGGTAAATCTATTCAAGCTATTCTTTTAAGAGCTCTGACACAGAGGGCTTTGCGGTTTTACTGTAACATGACAAAAAGAAAAGAAGATAGTGCCTGTTGAGGGAGAATTGGTTGTAGTTGCTATAACACAAATAACAACACAAATGATAACAGGAAGTAAACTAGTCTTAACTCGTCTTAAAATGAAAGGTTACTACAAACTGATAAAAGCAGTGAAGAGAATTCAACAATTTTCTAGAAACCTAATCCATGCTGGGGTAAACACATCACACCACCTTGTTGTTGATTATTTTCCAAAAAAACAGCATCCCCTGTTGTATTTTATTTCATCATTATCCTGTCTTTCACAGCAAACCTACCCCAATCGCTAAAAGCCTGTGTTCTGGGAAAATATCCAAGAGATCTCACTAAATCTTGAGCACACCAGTGTTTGATCAGGAAACGATCAAAGGGACTTAAATAACATCCCTTGGGTAACACTTTGTTGGTGAACGTTTGGTTTGATTAAACAGCCTATAATCTTACTCACAGACACATAAGTAACCAGTGATGAAAACCTGAAACAAATTGGCTGCAAGCAATCTCACATGAGCTGTCCTCTTATTCACCAACCTGGACACACCTGTGTCTGCAAAGTCTAGTGTAACACAGGTAAAACCACAAAACCACCCTCTACTGTTGTCTTCTAGGCTAATTATAGTTCCTAAGGGTTCTTTGCTTCAAGTCTTGCATCTCTGGTTATTTTGAGGGAGGAACGACACAGGATGGTGGGAACATGGCTAAGCTGCTGTCATGGTTTCTCACATGCAGTGCATTGCGTTGTTTCTTGTCTGAGAGAATTTGTACTTCTTGTCCACAACCCCACACACACTACTCATACTGTACTACATTGCTAATGATACACACACACATACAGCACACTTCTATTTGACTAAAATTGTCCCGTGATAATACATTTTAATTCTTTCTTTCAAGATTGTTAAGTTTAGTCAGGTCACTGTTGGGTTTCTGTGTCTAGAGTAGTATTAGGACTCTTTAGCTGCTAGTGAACAGGGCAATGTGATAGGGAAGGGATGCGAGCTCCATGTTGGGCAAATAATTCACACCTCTTCACAATAACATGTGTACAGAGATAAAAAGGACAGCACAAGTCTTCAGATGGTAAAACACTGTACAAGGTATACAACTGCCACATTTAAATAATAACCTTTTATACTAGTAGACCAAGTGACACTGCGCATTCCTAAAGCCCTGTGTGTTTACTTCATATGAGCCATTAACCAGCACTGAGGAGTGCGACATGACAAATAAATTCATTGCTGAACCCAGGCACAACAAAACAGGTGGAAATTCCACTGTTTGGACCCTGATAAAATTAAATCTCAGAACGGTGCTGCCCTCTTGTGGTGATAAAAGAAATAAACCTGTGATCCAAGTCAAAGATGTAAAAAGACAGATGAAGACAGTCAAAGTTGAAAAGTTTACTGTAGTGCTGCAATATGTAATAAGTAATGACATTCAGTGAGCTATTGGTATTTTTCTCCAATTAGAACAGTTTTACAGACTGCCATAAGATGTAAAAAAAAAAAAAAGAAAAAGATAGCCATTTGTCTCTCCACTCCTGCATTTACAGAGCCTTATGATGACTTGAGGCGTGTGTTTTTTGAACAAGCGTGCTAAACTTGCATTAGCTACAATGAAAAATTTGTGTGCGCAAAGTCAAATCACAACAGTGCTCTACAGTTTATCTGGTGTATTTACACTACAGGCAGACGAGAGAACAGCTAGCCATCTATAAATCCCTGTCTCACCGTTCCACTTCTTTTTGCGGAAGAACAATGACCATATTGCTCCCAGAAAACCTGAATGAGTGATGCATAATTTTTTAAAATAGCATGATTACAAAAAAAAGGAAGAATCTAATAAATACATTCTTGATTTCATTTAAAATGGCATTGTGTTCCAAACAAATATATACACACACACTACATACCTACCCTCATCGTATTCCTTATAAAAGGCTTCATTGAAATTCATTGAAAAGGCCAATCTAAGCCAACAACATACCAGTACCAACCCAAATGCTACATCAGCCTCATGGATCTGTATTCTGGACTATGGCTGATTGTTTATCTAAGTTTCATTAGGATGTGAAGCATTTATTCATTTCCTTGTCCCTACAATTTATCGTTTGGCAACAGTGCATTTTCTAAGCGTAAGGTACAGAAACAAACATGTAAACACAATTTAACAAATGAGGAATACTGTTTTGGTAAAATGATTATTTTAAGCAGAGTCATATTGTTCAGACATTAACACAAATGCATGCAGAATTGCACTGATGGATGTTCTTTCACAGACTATTCTTCTGTTTTGACTTTTCTATTTGGCTTCAGTATTAAGGCCCATCTTAATGGAGTGGGAAACAAACTCATTCACACATCTGCATCTCACAAGAAATCATTCATATCATTGCTCTCACACGCCAAAGCTGCCCATGGAGCCTAGATGTGTCCAACAAACAACAAAATTGAAAACCGTTATGACAGAAGTTACACGTCCATAAGCAATAGTACACTTTTCCCCTCCATCTTTCATTGGTTAAAAAGAGTCTTGCGCTCTGCATGTCTGAAGTGCTGAGTGCCTGGAGATAGTCAGTGGGACCCTCAGGATTGTGTAGTGTTGGGAGTTTATTACTGTGTTTATTGCTAGGCAACTGTTGTAATGTGATGGTCTCAGAACAACTAGATGATGGTCCCTCAGCTGAAGACGTAGTTGATGAGGAGTTGAAAGAGCATCAGGACAAAAAGAAAAAGGCAATGCCGAAAGCTCAGATGCAGACTCTGCTCTGTCCGTCGCATCAACTCACGACTCAACACACTCAGATTTCTAAACACACAAAGGGGAACAGAGAGAGTAATTATTAGTCGAGCAGAAAAAAACATTTTATTTTATTGCCTGAATGCATCACACAATGATCAGATTATAGTATTCCTTTGGATTTAACGGTATGGCCTGTAATTGTTTAAAAAGAATCTACTGCAATATTGTAGTATATTCTTCTTCTTCTTAGGGATAGGAACATTTAAAATTTTGCCACAAACTGCCCCTTTCAATAAGTTTGGGTTTTTGAAAAACAAAATTTTTGAACAGTTATCCAATGATACCCAAACACCTGAGGTTTTTTCACAAGCTGTAAGTGTGATACTCACCTCTGAATGTCCTGCTGTGATTTCTGTATAGATGCTATAGAAGTCTCTATTTGTGCAAGGTCCTTCATTTCCTTATTACATCTGGCACACTGGCTGCCAAAACCTAAAGACACAACCCAGTGAATCTTTAACACAATAATTTAACACTACTACTATTATTATTATTATTACTACATTTACAAATAGTAAGATATTAGAGGTCTTTAGAATTGATATATAACGATGTGTTGGGCTTACCTTCATTATCAGAGGATTCATGTGTTGGCTCTGGAGTGCTGCTGCTGCTTTCTGTGTTCTGACTACAGCTGGATGGCTGGCTACTTGACTTCCTGTGCTTTCCATGAACCTGGGCCTACACAAACACAAAAACATACACTCAATGGGACATATACAGGCATAGTAGAAGCTCATAGTAGAAGTGGTGTTTTTTTTTAGCAAATTCCCAAAATGCAAGTTCTCAAAAAGCCAATCTGACCTTCTGCTGGCTGCTCCAGTTCTGGCTGTAGGTGAAGCCGTTGTGCTGACGCCGGGGCTTTTCTTTGGTCTGAACGATGCCGTCTTTCTCAAACTGAACCAGGCAGCAGTCAGGATCCCATGGCTTAGGGCTGGGTGGAAGAACAGAAACACAGAGCATGATACAAAATAGATGATAGTGTTTTTTGGGGGGTTTTTTGGTTTTCAAAGCTGTGGCTTTCTGTGTAATGAATGGACTGGTAGGTGCATACTCCATGTATTTGTAGTTCCACTCGTTGGTGATGGGGTTCAGTGTGAAAAGGTGTGGGTTCCAGGGCCGGTCTCCTCTTTGCCGTGCCTCCTGCCTCTGTGCTTCCTCAAGAATAAACTTCTCCTGTGTAGCTTTGTTCTGGTCCTTGGCATTAATGGCACTGGTCACGTGCTGCCATAACCTGAGACAAAAAGCAAACTCACTGCAACGGCTACTGTCTGTATGATGCGTATTAGAAGATTCTGATATCATCATTGCTTGTTCTTAAGCTTTCAATAGATGCTTTAAAAAAATCTAAACAATGCTTTGTAAAAACCTATTCTTTACATATTTTATCGGTTTAAAAAACTTTCTTAGAATTCCCATAAGCATAAGCTTACCGCTCCGATTCAAAGGCTCCCTGCTGATCAAACTGCACCACCTGCCTCTTCAGTCGCTGACTGCGTACATCAGGTGTGGGGTTCCACAACACCTCTTGGTGGCCAGTCTTCTTCTCACAGAGAAGCACCTCACCATCCTGCCAAAAGACATGTATTACACACTTCATGCACCAGGAGAAGACAAACTTTATACATGTATCTGGAGTTTGTATTTATACCCAGTGCCCTTCCACTGTGGCCCACACATCCTCTCCCAGACGGATCTTTCCAGAAACCTGGTTAACGTTATATGAGCTGCCGAGGAAAGGCTGATGAGAAAAGGCAAGAGATTGATCAAGCATGCGTGTCTTGAAAAAAAAAAAAATAGCAAATGACAGTTTATGAAGACAAGTAAGGAGTATTTGGTACCTTTAATTTGAATTCAAGTTCAGAAGAATACTTTGTTTTTTCACACTCAATAGTGATCTTTCCTCCGAGCTCCAGAGTCATTGTACCATACAGAATGCCTAGAAATAAAGCAGTCAAATTTGTAGAACATTCCAACCTTAAAGAAACTGAGCATGTATATTTAATAATATCAGTACCTTTACAGTGAGCATATGGCATTGTTATGACATATTCCTCATCACGGTTTAGAAACAATAGTCTGGCCTTCCCATCCAGTATTGCTGACAGAGAGTTCCCTAGAGAGGGAAAAAAATTATTTGAAATTACTGTTGCCCAACTTTTTAAAAAAAAATTTTATTTCACACACAAAAATGCTCACGCTGTAGTAACTCATATCTACCATAGAATTTGGACTTGGCCAGGATGCTACCACTGATGATAAAGCCATCCTTCTGATTGCTCACATAGAAAGCAGAGATAGGAGGGTGATGAGATACCTGTATATGGATAAAGTGTAAAATATTACAAAACCTGTTCTTCTCAAAGCTGTAACCAAATGAAATAATTCATAAGAATATATTATTACTGCTGTAGGTGATATAGGTGAAGTCTCACCTGCTCAGCTATGTAAAAGGTACAACTGTCAGTCTGCGGGTGCAGCCAACAGCAACGGAATGTTTCCCCGAGAATGGGGTTGTATGGTTTTTTCAGACCCTGGAATTATGCACGCACGCATACACACACATGTACACTTCCGTTATAGAGTTCAAGATCAGTTACCAACGAAATATTCTCAAGCAACAGGTCTACAAGTGAAGACCTTACCTTAGGTTTTTTGTAAAAGCCTGACAAGTACCAGCGCAGGACCTGCTTCATCCTACAGTATGGGCTTTCCTCTGTGACTGCCCTAAAACCAAGAAAAAAACTATTTAGATTTCTAAATAGGAATATTATGCTGTTATATAAAGTTATATACATACTAAGTATGTATAACATATCTAGCATCAAGAGGACAGAGGTATAACAGTCAGAGAAATAAAGACTCACTGGGACAGCAGGTTGGCGTGATAGTAATAGTCAGACAGTTTGTCCAGGAAAGAGCGTGCCTCCAGGATGAAGGTAGGCAAGACTACTTTGGACAGGTCCATGCCAGGCCTCAGCTGCTTCAGCAACATCCAGATTAACCCTTTATTCTCGTCTGACACTGTCTCCACCTGAGATGCTTCACCAGCCTACAGGAACAGTAGATCTTTACTGCTCTAGTTTTGTGGCCAATATAAACATGTCATTCTAGTGCCTGGTAAGGACCCAACATGCCTCTGGTGTTACTAACACACTGTGTGTTATACTCGATGCACTGTAGAACTCCTCAGAGACAACTACACAGTACAACAGTGTATGTATTTAACCTGTGTGTACTCACCTCTCCCATCTCCTCATGGCCTTGTTCAACATACTCTGTTGCTTGGAGGCAGGGCAAAGGGTCATCTGATTGGTCCATATCGCTCTCCTCAGTCCCACCATTGTCATTGGCTGCATTATCCGAGTCTTCATGGGCCTCTCTCTCGGATTCATTCTCTATCTGGCTGTTTTCAAGCATTGAGTCATTCAGCCTAAAAGAAAAAGAAACTGCTTCAGCCATGATTATAAATCTAATTAATTTAGTCAAACATGACTTTTTGGCCCCTTAGCAGATGCTAAAATCTATAGAGCAAGCAACCTACATTATGATTTTGTCATTAGCATAAATGCTGTGTTCTCATCTGCTTATTGCAATTACAGCCAATCTAAATTATAAGCATTTTAAGCAGTACAGGCAAAGCAGTCTTGTAGGTACTGTAAATGACCCAGTACATGAGTAATAGTAATACCACAGCTCAATAGAAACCTGCGTTGTCTGCGTACCCAAGAGCGCTGCAGTCATGTAGGTAAAAATGTTACATCACACAGTCCAAGTCAGCCCAGTTTCCTAAGCAATTACACCAATCTTCACCTTCATGATTAATGTCAGTGTCACCAGGACCAGTGATGGCACAAGATAAACATAACGTCTGGAATCCCTTAGTGGTCATCTAAAGCATCTGACATAACAATGGCACACCCGCACGCACACACGCACGCACACAGGCACGCACATACACACGCACGCACAACTGGAAGACAAGTATTCCCAGTACAGGAATGTGCTTAGAATGCTGGCTGGAAAATGAAAAAACTGACTGTTTTTAATGATGACATGCCTCGAATCCATCCGTTAGCAATAACCAGTAAAGTCACAGCAGTCATCTGTAGTGTTAGCAGTGGCTCAGACACACAATGAGAGACCGTCTCATCTCACTTTGTCCAGCACACACAGACAGACAACCACACACACACACACAGACAACCACACAGACACACACAGACACACACAGAGTAATAAAGGAACAAAACATACAGGAATAAGCGGCACTCATACAGGAATAACCCGCTAATGACTTTCTGTCTAAGAAAAGGAAATTAGGCACTGTAAACATTAATCAACTTCTCCTACCTCACAGGCAAAAGCAGCTACAGTTAAAAGGGAAAAAAGTCCAATTGACTGCTGTTGACAATGTTTTTTCCTCTTTAAAAGACAATCGAATAAAAAGCTGGTTCACAGGAGCTGTTTTTCCTGCCATACAGGCTTGCTTGCTGTGTGTGTGTGCACGCCTGTCTGTCTGTCAGTGTGTCTCCCTGATGACGGCTCTCTTGGGGTGGTATTGACTTCATATTCTCCTTGCTGCTTCCTGCTTTGCCGTGTCACGTGAAACACTAAGGCAAATCTGATTGGCCAGGAAACATATCATGGCTGTAAAAAAGCTAAAATGACCAACAGGCCATTTGTATAGAGGTGGTGAAAGAGGCGGGGTACAGATTTGTGCTGCCAGATGGAGAACACCAGTGGTTTACTGCATACTGTGAGCAATAATAATAATACACACACAGTGGTTTTACTACATATGGTTCAGTTTCACTGACATATGCATTACTGTAAACAATGTTAATCCTAACCTGCCCTGAATAGTTCAAAAGTGTGTCTCAATAGACTTATGTCGGTCTTCTCAAAGTGAAGCACATCATCTTAAATATTCAAATGGTTGTTTTTTTGCATTCAAACATGTAAATATTATGAAAATTATGGAATTGGTCTCAGACAGTGAAATTCATTCAGACCGGTGTTATGCCGGCTCTGCCTTAGATATATCAAGTGCCTGATTTAGCAACTGTTCCGCTTTTCTTGTTTTATGAACAGAACTAAATCTAGTTTCTTAGGAATACTATACGGACGTATATTCTGTGACTTATGTTAACATATAATGCCTCAGTATAGGAGTTATAAAGTCAGGATTTGGGACAGAAAGCCAAAACAGGCACAGCGCACAGCACACACTAGTGCTCTGACAGATTAATGTCTGAAAATCTACAGAACAGCCCGGGCTAAAATATTGTAGACAAAGCTTTAAAAACTGGGAATATTGTGTATACTACACTAACATAAAATAGATTATCCAAACTAAACTGAATGATGAATTATAGAATTAAACGTTTATGGCAAAATGGCAATTTTTTGACCTCAGGGAACTAAAAGACACCTCACATTAAGCAAACATGGCATCACTTCCAGACAAGCATTTCAGACAGACTTGGGAAAGTAAGGCAAATGTCAAGTAACTTCTTGGTCATGGTTTGTTAGGACACAGTTCATACCACCACTTGCAATATGACTGACAATATGATGAAGAGTATTTCACAACACAGACTGCACTTGTTTTCGCTCCCCCCCCACTCGGAGGTGTAAGACGATAAAGAAATCCATAGAAACCGAGTGAAATCTCATAAATACACTTTTCATATGTTGTCCATTTTATTTAAAATATGTTATTACTTTATAATAATCATTTCACTGTCCACATTGTTTACTGTCCAACTCTTGTTCTGTAATTATATCTGACTATAGAGAAAATAGGCTCAGTAATGAAAACTTGAAAGCAACCATGATTTAGCAACTTGAGTTCTTGTTCTTACAGGAATATATCTTACTAACAGAGGTACATTTATTCAGGAACTAAGGAGGTAATAAGCAACTGGTGAATGTATTCAGTAAACAGCAGGGTTTGCTCAGCTTGGCTGTGAAGCAGATGTAGTTGTCTGTGGGACTTTCTGGAGACTGGAGACAAAAGAATCTAGTAGCTATCAAGCTAGACTGATAGGATTTAACAGATCTTAAGCCTCCACTAAGGATCCAATGAGAATGTCAAGCAAGTTAAGAACTTTTCTTGGACCATCACTGATCCGTAAGAGTGACGAGTGAATTGGATGTCTTGGGGTGGTGTGTGTGTGTGTGTGTGTGTGTGTGTGTGTGAATCCATCACTCACTGTAGCAGTTCCTGGTCACTCAGGGCAGTGGACTGCAGGAGCTGGAGAATATGGGAGGACTCAGAGGAGCTGCTCAGGTCCCCGTCCTTACAGCTCTTAGCAGTCAACTTATACAGGCTGGAACAACTGAGTGCCAACTCCAACGCATCCATCCAGCAACGGCCTGAGCATATGAGAGATAAGGTCAGGTCTAACCATAACAAATGTAGCACTCTGTTTAATTATTTATCAAGTTTATAGAAACTGTGTAGCTATGCAGGATTAGGAAACATTCTCCACTATCAGGGTTTATATAGTGATGGTTTAACAGCATGTCTAATCATCTATTTAGCATAATATGTCACATAACTTTGCCATCAATCAGAGTTTCAGTGAGGATGAGTATAAAACAGTGAGCTTTATTTCTGTCAAGTTGAATAATGTCCTTAAAACCTCAAAAAAGAAAAGAAAAAGAAAAACATGAGGAAGAAATCTACAAAGGAATGAGACTCAAAAGGGACGTTAAACTTTACAGGGAAATAATGTGCAATTATAAATAATTTCCCTTCTGCAGATGTTTACTACAGAGTATGAGATGATCCAATGAAGGCAGGGTGACACTTGGGCATAGGTTATTTTGGGGAAAACTGACAAATGCAGAAGCAGGTACAAGATATATTAGCAATAAAGCACTTTTAAGAAAAAACACTGTACTGTTAGTGGACTTTAAGCAAACCTTAATATACCGTATTTTCCGCACTATAAGGCGCATCTAAGAGCCTCAAATTTTCTCAAAAATCGGCCGTGCGCCTAATAATCCGGTGCGCCTTATGTGTGCACTGAGTTCCAAAAATCTGTAAAAATGTTGTTGTGCGACTTTGGTAAGCGCTCCGCTTGATTGACTGTCGGACCATTTCCTGCTGACACAGGGACGTAATATGTACGTCCCTACATACGCTGGCAGCGATAAACCAATCAGAGAACATTACGTAATACGTACAGTACGTACGCTTACCTCCACCACGCCTCCGGTAGGTATACTACCGGTATGTTGCAAAACAACATTTCGTCGCTGTCAGGCGGAATCCTCGTATCTCCAAAACCGTTATTTTTCAGGGAATTAAAAAAACGCCGTACCTTATCTGCAGTGCACAGGGTTTAGTCCGTGTTGCAGTGGATTGTCTTGCGCTAAATTCCTGTCCTCAGATGAGCACCAGAACTAGCAGGGGTCAAGATTTTTTTTTCTTTGAGCCCAGTGTTTTGAAGACATTTACCTCAAAAGACATATTGATTCGTTGCGACTCTTCTTGAGAAGAAATATGCCGCGAAGCTCTCCCGCGGAGTGAGGAAGAGGTGGACAGTTGAAGTGTCCAATGGAGTTATGAGATTTGCGCTCAAGCTATTTTAAAGAGTTTAGATTGGTTAATAACTTGTAAAAATAACAGACCCACATGGGGACTGACCAATAGCATCGATATGTGAAAAAATATGAAATTGACCAAATTTGGACATACAAGGTTTCCGCCCGACAGCGACGATTTGTTTCTTCCTAACCATTATGCGCTCCACACTCCAGTCCAGTAGGTGGCGGTAAATGCACCTTAAGTTGGTTTGCCATCCACCAATAAAAATCAGAAGAAGAAAAAGAAGACAACATTTGTTTGTCTAAGGCCCCCCGAAAATGGCACCAGTGAAGAGACATGCCTACGAGGCACAATTCAAACTACAGGCTATCGGTTACGCGGTTGTAAATGGGAATAGAGTGGCTGCGAAAGATTTCAACATCAATGAATCTATGGTTCGGAAGTGGAGGAAGCAAGAAAATGAACTGTGCCAAGTTAAGGAGACACAGTAGATGAGGACTTTGATGGATTTGTGGGAGAAGATTAATTAAAAAATAATGTGTGTGTATTGTTAAATAGTAGAATAACTAAACTCACTGTTTTGCTTCCGTTACCTTTTTTGTAGACCGTAAGTTTTAGCATGCGCCTTATAATACGGTGCGCCTTATGTATGGGTTAAGTACAGAAATAGACCCCGTAATTGAGACTGTGCCTTCTAATTCGGTGTGCTTTATAGTGCGGAAAATACGGTACTTATTATATTGTACACGTTATTTTAGATATATGACTAGAGTGTATGGCCTGAAACATAGTTACATATACATGTATGTGTACTCACCATCAGACTCAGATGCTGCTCTAAAAATCAGGTAACTGCTAGGAAGAGGCTGTGTGATGGAGCCAACTGTCTCTCCTTTAGGGCCCTGGGATTAATTAATTAACTAATTAATTAACTGTATTTCAATTAGAAATACACAGAATAAACCATCAATTTTAATGAGGCATGCATAGACAATTTACATAAAGTGGAAAGCATGGCTCATTTTCAGGATCACCATGCAAGAGTGACATGCATCAGATCAACAGATTCATTTAGATCAACAGATCAACGAATCAGATCAACAGACCAAGACAGCCATGTCTAACCTTCATGGCCCAGATGGACTTCTCAAGCGGGTGGTAAAGTTTGAAGCAGAAGCCATCTTTCTTTGATGGCCGCTCAATCAGTTTGCAGGCATTTAGTATGATCGTTCCCACCCAGTGCTCAGAACTTGGGGTTTTATAGATCAGGAGAACCCCAGGCTTCAGAGCACACCACAGCTTCGTCCAGCTCTTCAGTGTCCCCCGGATCTGATGGGCAAACAGAGTTATCGACATAACTCTATTTATCTGGAAACCTTACTGAAAGAAATCTGAAATGGTTATAAATGTTTCTATACCTTTAACCAGTTAGAAATTATGACCACGCTGGGGTCCTTTAGAGCACTGAATAGTTCTTTGGCTGCCCTCTTCTTTTCCTGTCGATAATTCTTTTTTTGAACCTTTAAAGAAATATTAAAAGACAATGTAATGAGTTAAATATAAATTATAGAAAGACAAAACAACCAACTCCACACAACACAATCACGTTTGCAACAACACCACTAGGGGGAGCCATAGATTCAGACATGGTGCTCTGAAAACTAGAACTCATCTAGAGCTGAGCCATTTCTGTCAGGTCTGTCTAATCTTATCTGCAGGTTTATTTTCTAACCAATCAAAATGAACGGATACCTGATCTGACTGATTCGTGCTCTTACCTGCTTTACAGATATTGAAACTGAACATTGCAGCACATTGAGCGAGGTGAGCAAGAAATAATACCCTTGCTAGTTTGTATTTTGTAGTTAACAGTACAAATCTGAATAATTCATTCCTTATTGTTGTTTCATATTAAACTCGATTCTAGCTAATCCCAAATATTTCAATTGACTTTGCCTTTAAGAAAGCCACCATAAAGTAATGAGGGAAATAAAAAAAGCCTAGAAACACATAATACCTTTAGAGATTCCTTCCTGGCCAGCTTTTCAGTGGGTGAGGAGCTCTCCTTCTCCAAACCTATGAACATCTTTGATTCTGACTACACAAGAAAAATAGAAGATTGAAGCAGTAGTAAGGTATCAGCAACAGAGCAAGCAAACAAGAGAAATAAGATCATACGCCATCTACTGTACCGCCACAGTCCTTCCACTACCACTTACCTCTATGTTTAGACTCACCAGCTCAGTAATTATGTTAGACTGAAAAAGAGGCCATCTTTAACAACAGCATTTTCATTTCAATCTAACCTCAATTGCAGGCAGCTAAATTCAGCAGGTCTGTGCAGTCAGCTGTGGATGTCAGCTGAACCTCTGAGAGCGAGACAAGGAGGCTGACTGCCTCCACTGCCCAAAATTAGCTTCTTAACTACAGAAAGCTTGTGCTTTAATCCTCAAACCTGTTTTTACTCTACACTTATGCAGATGATGTTTATAAATACTGCTTTTAATCTTACCATATCTACAGTGTCTCATCTACTTTAATATGTGGGGACTTCTTATCTGTTGCTCTACAGGAATGGATTTGCTCAGACATTTTATTTTTGTTTGCTCACCTTTTTTTAGACTTACACAATGATACATATCTAGCTGTTATTTCACTTTAGGCAAGTCAGCACCTTAAACATCTATCTAAATCGGATTTGCTGCAACTAACTGAGCTTTAGTTTTGTCAGTGAGCAGGGTAAACATACACAATGACACACACAGCGACTAAATAGCCATCATTTAAATATCCACTGTCTGAAACAGCAATTCAACACAACAACAAGAAGACAGGCTATTAAATATTATTTAAAAAAAAATAAAAAGCTAGTGAATGGAGAGAAATATTTTCAGACACATATAAACTGATGGGAAGAAGGAAGGGTGACTCACAGCACTGCTAGGAGACTGGCCTGGGCTGACCTCATCTCTCGGTAAAGTCAAGCCATTCTTCTCCGACTCACTGCCTACAGAACACGTACACACACACACACACCCGCCTGAGCAAGCACTTCAACTTTATGCATTCAAATTGTGGATAAGGCAAAAATAAATACAAACATTTATAGAAAAAAAAAAAAAACAATAAATAAATAAATAAACACACACACACACACACACACACACACACACACACACACGTATACATACACAAACATACTAATTTTTATTTTTTTATTATTATTTCATAATCATCACATTTCCCAAAGCAAAATATGGATTACAGGTAACAATTAAAATCGGGTCACAGTGATTCCACAAGCAGCCTGATGGGAAATTTAGTGTAGTATAGATTAAATGTAATTATTTTGTTAATCCTCTACTTGTTAAACTTGTATTGAGCTAAACTCATAAAAAATTGAATTGTAAAACATGATAGCAGTGAAGATTGAGACCTAATATCCATCTGTCATGCTGTGCCACTCCACAGAAAGACCTGTCTGCCTTCTATCACATACATGAACTCACAGATATCTGTGATCGGCTAATGTCACAGAAAACACAGCCAATTGTGCTCGCTTGGCTCCCGATGGCAGTGCCATTGTCTGCATTCGTACGTGTGATGATTATGTTAATAAGACCAATGGACAGTAGATTACACATTGGTATGCAAAGCAAGAGTGATTCTCTTAGTGACTCTCTTATTAAAGCGCAATGGTTCTACAAATGCAGCAGCATCACTGAGAACATTAGTGGCGTGTACCTGGGCTGATCGGGTCCACGTCGTTGTCCCCTCCGTATGACAGGTTGCGGCCAAGAGCACGTGGATCTATTTTGGGTGGCATGGTGGCTGTGGGACACAGAGAGAAACGCCGTCGGTACAGGTTCTCCTCCTTCATCCCGTCTGCCAGGCTGTCGGTCTACAGAGAAATTATATGTATTGAAAATTATGTTTCACAAGCATAAAACAGTGGGAATTCAATGCACTTAACTTGGCAACTAGCTCACCATGTATTTATTACCTTACACTGGCTAGTCTGCTCAGTTAGGGCTCTGGGCTACAAAAGTAGAGACTAGAGAGCATACTGTACATAACTGATGCATTTATCCTTTACCCACCCCAGATATGTGTCATTGCTACTATTGCTACCTTATGGCACAACTACAAAATTAAACATGCCAACAGTAAAAAGAAAGCTGACTAAAACAAACAAAAAAACAGAGAGGACAGATTTAAAAACCATCACTCACTGGCTAATCACACTGACTGCTCCTTTTAGTAACATTTCTGTCTGATATGTATCCAGTTATATAGTAATATTTTCTTTCCCTTACTATGATAATAATAAGGGTGTTTATATGACGCAGTATACAGTAAGAACATGGGAATCAAGTTAGTCCAAATCTCATTTCTGCAGTTGGAAGTGTGCTAAAAATAGCCCTGCCTGCTGCAGTGAGAGTCTGAGGAGGTGTGTGTGAGCCTGCAAGTCTTTCAGGTGCAGTGTTACAAAACCCCACTCTGTTTCTCTCTTGCTTTAACTGGCATTGCAGCTCTGACAGCATGTCCGTGCGCGCACACACACACACAAACACACACACACACACAGAGAGAGAGAGAGAGACTGGCAGCCCACAAGGCCATCTGCAGGTCAAGAACACTGCCGGAGGAGGGTACAAGACAGACAACAGAGGTTTGATTGGCTCAACATCTGGTTGTCATTTGTTAAGATGATTACAAGGCTCTTAGTAGAAGGGCAGTGGAAAAAAAAACACCCCAGACTAAACAAATACAGCATGCAAAAACGGCAAAACTAACAAAGCAACGTTACGTAAAAAGACGTGTGCTGGCCATGCTGCAATAGTCCCTTATGTCAGCTGCTCTACATAATGCGAGCTGGAGTTGTGTGTATGTGTGTATATGTGTATGTTTTATTATTTAAAGCAAAACCAACATAACTGTAGTTTGTACCAGTATGATATACATCAGTCAAAATTCTACTTAGAGCTAAAGTTAATATACATGATATGCAAGTTAATATTTTCTGTGCATAAATAAGAGATTAATATTAACCATGTTGCTTGCATGTCAGCATGTAATCTAGTAGCACTAGCTGGCAGTCACATGTATATCTAACCTTTCATTTCTCAGGACAGACATACTTGAGTAGTCTTTTTCCAGGACCTGGTAAATAAATGTTAGAGATATAATACAGTGCTGACAGATCAGTGGTCATCACTAGGCACTACACCCACTACACTTGTCCTTTAGTGACCCCTTAATAGTGATATAAACCACTTGCACCAACTCCCCTTACACACATCTCATGGAAAAAACAGGTTCATCGAAGCAGATGACGTTTAGTCAGTTACCATTTAACAAAGCCGGTGCTGAGACCGCAATCGGGGAGCTGCGCTTATCCTGATGCTAACAGCTGGCTGGGTTCTGACCGAAAGGTTGAAGAAGTCTGTTAAACGTCTGGAATTATATAAACGCTGCACATAAGTAATTAAAGAATGATTTAAACGCACTTATGTTTAAGTGTCATTCCCCCTTTTAACTGGAGCTAGTCTTAAAAATTTATTTCTGAGATACTAAAAAACACCATGCCATGTCTCCATGCCAGCATGAACAATTGATGCATTTTTAACTCTTTGTGACAGACCAAACACAGCTCTTTGCTTTGAATGCCATCATCATTCATATAACTTGTAGGTCTGTCAACTTTTTGTTTGTTTATTTGTATCTGCATAAACCACATCACCGTCAAGATTTATTTATCAAATGTGCATTCACAGACTGTGCATAAAATGCTGATAAATAGACGATACAGGCAATACAGCAATGAGTATAAAGTAATAGATAGTGCAAGACATGATGTGGTCAAGGATGTTAATATTGCAGCGTTTTTCTACAAATGCATCCAAATTGACAAATGCACTGTTAAAATAGATGCATCCCTAATTATTAATAGCGATATAGGGATATATTCGTAAAAATGTTTTCAAAAATCACTCTTGCAGCTGCATCAGTCCCTTAATTGTTCCTAAATTTAAAGCACATCCAACTGCCTCTTGGGAAGATCCACTGGAGAAAAACATTCCCAATGAATCATCAAACACAGTGTGACGGCACAGGGAGTGTCTATAGGAATCCAGCTTCCGGTTTGGCATATAAGCTTGACCCTGCTTACCGCCGGCTTTATGAACTGCCTTAAATTTTCTCTCATTGTATCTACAGACTGATCAGCTGCTCCTGGCAATGCCATGATGGGCAACCACACTCGAAACTCGCCGGATGACCTACATGACGTGCCTTTTCTATTCTGAGCAGGCACAAGACCATTTAAGTATTTGTATATGCAATATGAACTGAAGCCAAGTCACATGGAAGTCAGTCAAGCTCAGTTAAGGCGAGTTAAAGAATCAGTTACAGACAGTGACCTTAAAGTTAGATGATAAACAGAAAACCAAGGACGTAGCTTTTTGAGTCTTCAAGCAATGTTAGAAATTAAGTGGGTCAAACTACCTAGTAATCATAGTCAAGAAACTACTATTAAAAAAAAAAATAAAAATATGACAACAGGAGAACTTGATTCATTCTTTTAGGAACAGAGAGTTTATATCATACTTGATTAGGAACAGCTAAAGTGTATTCCAGGTCTTTTTTGGAGGTCATTTTGTGCCTTGTAATTGTTGCGTGCTACTGTCTTAACTCCCATTGGTAGTCGCCGCACCAAGTCGTACCACATTTGCATAAAGTTAAACTTGTTTCAGCTTTTTTGCTTCACTGGACACACCCACAGCAAGTCGCTAAAGGTTGCTGTCACGTAGCATATAGGATACGAGAACATTGACTGGCCACTTTAATAGGAACACCTTTACAACTGCTCATTTATGCAAAGATACAAAGTGTTTCAATTAATGTAATGTTCTCAAGAATCCGAGGCTACAGTGTACGCAGATTAAAAAACAACCAAGCAATGTTTTTATCCAATCTTTAACTGTCCAGTTTTGGCATGTAGAGAAGCCATTATTGCAGTAGCTAAACATTATCTTCAGTTAATAGCAAACGTGTGTATATTCATGGGACAAAACGATGACCAATTTAAGTGTGTCTTCTTGCAGTCGTGGAAATAAATCATATGATAAGTAATCTTTATAACAGTGAAAATGATGTCTAATAAATGATATGTTGTAAAGATGCTACTCCTATGTCCCAATTCTCTACCTATCTGTACTTAGTGTCCGAGATCAGAATTAATGTGTGTGTAAATAGTCGGCAACATTATCTTCCATTACATGATGAGGCAGTATGTCCCGGTAGTTGCATACTCTTTTGTGACATGCTCAAATGTATATATATATATATATATATTTGTCTTCACAAACACAACACATACTTTTAGTACATAGTATAGGTAATTGTTTTGTAAGTGAATTGGGATGCAGCATATGTCTGCAAAACCATCTCCATCACCTTTGTGCATTCTTTGTGCAGCTTTTGGATTCTGTCTACTAGAATATTTTTATGAGTTATGCGCTCAGTTGTGCATAACAGAGGCAGTGGTCTCATTTCTGGAACTTGTTTTAAAGGTGCTTTTATAAGGCTGAGCTCACAGGGTTCACAGCAAGCTCCTGGTGCTCAGCAGAGATATCATTGTGAGATTAGGTGGAAATAAGAGTGTGCGTTTGTTTTTGAAGACTAACCCTTATTTACCCAAGTTGCACAACCATTAAAAAGTAAACATGCCCTGCATTTAGGAAACCCGAGAAGACCAAAACAAAGCCTGGTTTAATATTCGACTACAGGAGATAATAGTGCCCTGAAGTAGGCACCAACCAGCCACTAAAAATTCATAGCATGAACAGTCATCCAGAACAGAGATTTATCCAAATAATACATCAAAATCTCAGGGTGCACCTTTTCCTATTAATTGTTCTCAGTAGGTTACAAACAATAGTCATGATTCACATTTAACCTTACAGGAAGAATGCACCCAGAAACATACTAAATATACTCTGAAATATCGGTGATATAAATAATTGAACAATTCTAGTGTTAATTTGTAGGTTGGTGGGGTATCTTCAATATTTCTTTGAGAAGACTATTGGCTATAAGTGCTGAAAGATGCACAGGAAGGCATTATAGATATTTAAAAAAAAAACAAAAAAACATTAATAACCTCAGACATAATTTACAAGTAATGGTAACATTTTGCTGATAAAAAAACAAAAGAGCAAGAGCTTATTTTCTTACCATTTTCCAGCCTAATACAGCATAGAGTTTCGGAGACAGCAAACACTGGACTCAAAGTTCCAGGATGCAATGCACTGAACAAAGCTGCGCTAAAGTCTGCACATTTACGGCAAAGACTTGGCTACATCATCGAGATGACGAGCACAGTGGCTTAGACGGTGGTATTAGTACGAGACCTAAATCTTTGTAACCTGATCTGTTTGGGCAGAGTGTACAGATGAAAATTTGTTTGTTGGGTGTTTCATTTTATTGCCATATCAGCTCAAATTGATATTTCATGGAAAATACAGATAATAATCATTCAGTCAAAATCAGGTTATAAAAAAATGTATATTTACAACATAAACATACAACTCTATGAAAGACGTGTTAGTGTAATCTTTTAAAGTTTGTCTTGCTATAAACTGTCGTATTAGAACTTCAAATAAATTGTTCTTCTGCATTCTTCCCATTCTGCTAGCCATTTGTCTATACACATGAGGAGGAAAGAGAGCTGGACAGAATAAAGGACTAAAGTGCTGCTGCATTGCTTTATTGCTCCATTTAGGTAGAAACCTTACAAAAGTAGAGACATATATATATATATATATATATATATATATATATATATATATATATATATATATATATATATATATATATATATATAAAGAATTGTATTGCAAAATACATCTTGGCTCCACTGAAGACCAGGTGTTAATTATAGAGATTAATGAGCAAGGTGTTCCGGGTGGATTTTTGCTTTAATGATTCAGGCAGGCCAGAGCAAGCGAAGACAAGACCAATTCTTTTAACAGGTGACTAATGCAGACACTCAAAGTTCTTCATCTCGAGTGGGTATTAAGTGCTGTGTTTGTGTGCAAGCATAAATTGAGAGCCTAGAATAGAGAAACTTTTCCAACAAATAAGAAAGGGGGCTCTGGAAAGGAGAGGGAAATGCTATATCGGGTCTTTTTTCTTGCTGAAACTGTAGTATGATGAATGGAAGAATGGCTCTCTCAGTATGAACCAGAAGCAGGAATTGCATTATCATCAGTGCAAGGTTACACCTGAAGAACTTTATGCTTAGAAGATTACCTTTATATTCTTTTTACCTTTGACCTGTACACTAACACAAATGAAGCACTTTTGGGCCATTATTCCAAAATGCAAATTCTCAAAGATCCCTGATGCCCAAGAAAGTGCAGGTGTGGAGCAGGAGACTGGATAGGTGCTGTGAAGAAGAACGAGTGTTCGGGAAGATTCTCAGCAATTGTTTTTAATATTTACTATGTATAGTAACTTTTGTAGTGGGCATTTCAATCAGAAAAGAATGAAAAGCACCACAAGGGAAGTCCATTGTACCTTGGTTTAATATTCACATCTGTAAAGGTTCAAAATTAAGTTAACTGTCATATAGGTATTTAAATGGCTGTTTTAAAGAAATGTGGATCTAGATTTTATCCCAGAGGCAACACTCGCAAAGTAAGTTTCTCTGATAAAGTATAAGGAGGAAACATTGAGAGAAACCAGAATCAACAGGGAGCACATGCTCTCTTAATGCCCCTTTTCTACCAAGGCAGTTTGAGTGCTGGTTCAGAGCCAGAGCCTAATTTAAAATCAGTTCTTTCTTTTTCGACACCCAAAGCACCGGCTCTGACCAGGAAAAGTGGTTCTTAAGTAGCACCAAAACATTGCTGTTCTAGACTTAAGAACCGCTCGCGTCAGGGGCTGGGGCGGGGCTACTGTGACCAACAAGACAAAAGAGAAAGTTGTTAGCGCCATTTTTAAATCATTTGAAATCAGGATTCGCCGCATTTAGATGCCAATGTAGGTTCGCAAAGCCATGAGCATTAACAGTAAAGCAATATCCTCCATTGTTGATGTTGGGTTTGTGTTTGCCACTGCTGCGCTAAAGTTGCTGTATAACGATGTATACAGTGACGTGTCTTGGCCCTGTGATGGCTCTCTAGCCCATGGAAAGGCAAACCGGTTAGAAGGCTCGCCAGTGGAAGCAACATCGAGCCAACGCTCTGAACCAGCACCCGGTAGTTTCTGGTGGAAAGGGGGAATATGGGGCACCTGACAGTGGGCTTGTAAATAATGTGTGTAGAATAGATCTCAAACAACACAGGCATCAATTTGTATTGGATTGTTGCAGTTAAGTTTTTTTGGCCAATTCATAATAGTGGAAATGCATGTTAATAAATAGTCTCATGGCTTACACAGATCATATTTACTAAACTCTTAAATGAAACTGGACATGAGCCTCATGAGAGTAGAAACATCTGTAATCTCAATGCAACTACAGTAATAAGATCAAAAATACTCCATGTCATGGATTTATTTTCCAATGACATTTTTCCTGTGGGCAAAGAGTGTAAAAAAAAAACCTGAGGTGAAATCTGGATTTAAAAATACTAATGTTTCAAATGTAAGGATTTTTAAACTGTAATATATATGAAATAAATAATAAAGACTGGGAGCAAACTTAGAAGAATGCTGTGATTCCTTCTCATTCTGCTTAAACAGGCTGCCTGCACAGGCATATTATTGCAAATTCATTTCAAGAATACAGACAATAGAACAATTCATGATGAGATGCAAAAAATATTGTTCCACGTGCAATACATCAGAAAGAGGAACTACAAAATTCAGGTGAAGCAATGACTAATTTTAACTCGGTCTGCCCTCAAAGCATACAGAGAGGACAGGAAGGACGCCCCTTTAACCGCCCTTTAAACACAGCCAGTCCAGTCTGTGGAGTTAAAATAAAACACAGTGCCTCAGGGTTTTGATCTTTACTGCCCTTTCCCAGTGATATAACGTTATATTTGTCCAGCCAACCCTCATTCAAAAATAATCAATATGCTTTGGAATCTTTTTATCATGTGGTATTTAAAAAAAGGCAAGCCCCCACACCCCCATGGGAAAATAAATAAATTAATAAATAAATAAAGATCAATCTCTTCCTACTCAGACTGCAGATGCATTACATGATATTAGATTTAAAACATCTATCAGAAACCTTTAACATCCTTTTAAAGATCAATAATCTAGTTAGTCAGTTTTTTTCTTATCGCTCATTAAAAGTGCTTTATTATCTTTTATCATACTGTTGCACTTTGTTTTGTGAGTATTTTTTTACTGTTCTATATATCATTTTCTAGTAAGTGATGTCAACGAATTAAGCATTGAATTGTATTCATTTCCTCCGTAGGGCGAATAAAATAATCACCTACTTATTATACAGAAGACTATGTTACTGTAAAAAGCCTCCTCCCAAAAATGGAAAGTGTCTCAGAAATAGAAGTGAAAATGTGACTGTTTCAAACATGAACTGAGAAAAATGATGGAATTAAATGACATTAAACTGTGGGGACTGGATGGTTGCTAAGAGTCATACACAGTGACCAGCATACAGAGAAGCTCACGAGTCCAATGCACCAACTGTAACTGTTCGGCCTTGTGGTGTAAAAGAGACTTTTGGGTCCTGCTCCAGTTTCCACTTTGATCTATTCTCACAGTTCTGCTTCTTCCCACTTCCTCTCGGGAAGTGTGCCCGACCAACCACGCGCGAGAACACACTTTAACACCTATTAGTGATGCGAGAGCAAGCTCTGAATGAAATTCGAGCAGGTACAAATCTGTACGTGGACGTGTTTGGAAATGTTCACTGCTAACGAGTCAGTCTATCACAACAGTGATGCACACTCCCTTAAGATAAGATAAGATGTACGTTTATTCGTTAAGGATCATATCTCTTTAATTCTGGATATGTGATGTATCGCATATTTGCTTTCTGCATACAACTGTGAAAGTTCTACCACTGTATTTAGGTACAGTACATAAAGATTAATCACATGAACACAAATAGACCAAGATTTCAAAAAGGACAATGAGAGATCATCTCACTAAGTTACATATATATGTGCTGGGGACAATTACAACACTTTACCACTCTAGGAAATTTGGTTGTCCATAATAGACAGTCATTCAGAGACTGTAAATCATGTTTGCATAGTCAATGATTAGCAGCAACATCTGCCACTCCTTAAAACACCAGGCTATGTACACAAACCTTGCTCTGGTCAGAGAGAAACCTTGGAGAATCCACTCGTTATATGGAATGACAACATATCTTCAACTAATAATTCCAGGTCAATGGTGATAGGATTGTCCCCCCGGATGTTTGATTTAAAAGCTTATAAAAATACAAAATACATATTGATGAAACCTGAGAAAATGCAAAGAAGCACCATGCCCAGTCAAAATAATGCTTTAGGGAGAAAAACGCTAGCTGAAATGTAATGACAAGAAAGAAAAGCTGCACTCTGCAGGCCTGCCCCTTTTATTTAGTCTATTAGCAGGGGCAAATTTCCCATTCAGCAAGCTTAACAATGAGACTAGCTTATGTCGGAGTCTTTAAAAATAAAAGCCCACCATTTCTAAAATGGAAGCATGACAACAATTGAGTACAGCTAGCCTAAATAAGAAGTGAAGTGAAAGTGGTTCATGTGAGTAATGGCACATTGAAAGAGAAGGGAGGAAGAAAAAAAAAAAAAAAAAAAAAAAAAGAGTAGGCCATCATCTATCCATCGTCTAGCTTCTCCTTATAAGAAAAGCTCATTTAAAAAAAAGGTCACCTGAAATATGTTTTAATTAAACTCCATTTTCTACCAGTTTGACATTTTTCAGTTCCTGCCAACTATGTAGCTGCTGATAGCTAACAATCAGAAGGAGTCAAAGCACATTCAGGGTTCCATCCCAAGAGAAGCATGTTATAGGATACGTATCGCTATAGGATAGAGTTCTATCTGCATACATGAGCCCACAGACCCACCAACTGGCTAGTGTTGCTGTGACTGTCAGGAGAGAGAGTAGGACATCACTCCCAGCTAGACAGTATGGCACAATGTGTATTCTATACAGTCCGCAAAAGGCTAAACACTAAACTATGCTTGAATACAAGTAAAGGACTTAGTCCAAGTTAAAACAAAACAGTAGCATCAGGAAAACATTTTCCGAACCACCTGCAGCAGAGGCTGTTATACTTGAGAGCAGCCATATGGATATCACAAGCACAGGTCAAATGTGTCAATGCTCACTAACCCCTATTTTCTATCATCTTATTTTTATGACTTTATTGTTAAGAAGGTGAATGACACATTTTCCATGCTTTCCTTATGATGCTTTAAATCATCTAGACATGTGGAATTAATTCTTCATTTCTAATAAATCTTAACAGCACTAAAAGAATTGCTGCGACAGGAGAGGAAGAGACAGGAAGCGGTCCAGCATTTCCAGGCCAAAGGCTTTTGTTTGTATAGTATTTTATATGCAAACCATCTCTTGGACTTGAAACATACTCACTGAGTTGAGCAGGATGAAGATTCATTCTCCAAAAGAGAAAGACGTTGATACTGACATTTTTGACGAGTTATTTGGAAAGGGAGGAAACTGAATCTAAAACAGCAGGATCTGATTTGTGAAAATGCTTACACACAAGCACAAACGCACATACACTTTATATGTATGTGAAAGGTGGGTTCAGGGGTTTTTAAATCGAAACTTATCTTAGTTTTGTAATGTTTTGTGAAGATCTCCTCACTTTCTGTCAGCTGTCAATTTATGCTCACTGGGAAAAACAACAACCAAAGGATCTTTAAATGGAAATTCAGCTAAGGAGAGAATATTAATATCCTAACAAGAGTTTGTTGAGGTATTAGATGCAGTAATGGAAAATAATCATTGTTGGGATGACCTGATGACAAGCAGGGTGACTTTTACCATCCTAAAACTGATTATTTTACAATATTCATGTCTAGTCTAGTGTTTTATTCCTCTTATACCAAAGCTATTTCTATTCGTTTTGTAAAAGATATTAATGAATATACATATATTCATATAACATATAATGTTATAAAACATCTATGAGACAAGTTAGTTCCTGTAGAAAGCATAAACAGTCTTTGACTCACAAGCCTCAATTATTTTTCCTTTCTTAAAGTTAATAACATCAAAAACACCAAAGTGGCACATGGAAGTCTTAAGTCTCCTTGCATAAATATTAAATAAATACCTCCTTACAGCTTCACCATATCAATCAGACATAATTTCTTTACCATTTATTATTAGGCTTGGAATGGAAAGTGCTGATACGATAACACATTCGCACAAGCACATTATTATAAACCTGTGATTTGGCTCACACTGAGGTCACAGCTGCTGTTATAGGAAAATAATCAGCACCTAATAACCAATCAGTCGCTGTGGAATGAATGTGGTGTCAATATAAAATACAATGACCCTGAGGCATGTACTTCAGCTTGGAGATGAGAACAGAGAAAGAACAGCATAACAGTGCTCTGTATTGATTTCACTATAAATCCTTACAAAGAAGCTTAGTGAATATTTACTTTACTGAATAGATCCTTATGATGGCATGAGGATGAAGAAGGGAAAACAATACTTGTCACTCTTTTAAGTATAAGTAGGGTGAATAAATGGTTCGTCACAAGGATAAACTGATCTACGCCATTCATAAATGTGGTCATTGTTAAAGATATAAGAACATGGCAGCAGAGGTGAGCTGTGGTTTAGAATGGAAGAGAGCAGGATGGAACTTTTTAAAGACTATTGAGATTGTTGTCAAGAAGACACGGTGTACTATTCCTCAAAATCAGGCACAAGAGTGAAAACGAACTGATAACGCTCATTAAAGTTTGGAGTTTTGCTGGATGCTGAATTTAGTTCTCCAGCTCTGCTGCTGCACTTACTTGACCCTCCACGTCTAAGCGTGGGAAGGTATTTCATGCACACACACACACACACACACACACACACACACACACACACACACACACACACACACACACACACACACACACACACACACACACACACACACACACACACACACACACACACACAGAGAGCCAGCCAACAGTAGAGAGGTATGCCCCTAGAGGGGGCTAGGATGGTTTGTTTACACTGTGTGTGCTCGTTTCCAAGGTCAATACAACCTGGGAAGGCCCCAGAGAACTGGTACCTTTTTCCACATGGGTTAAAACTGTCTCATCTGCCCTGCATGTGTCTAATGGATCAGCTACAGAGAGACTGTTATTTGTAGGTCTGTCATCATGTGTGTGCGTGTGTGTGTGTGTGTGTTACTGTTAGAGGACCCTTAATACTAATGAGCAGCCTGAATTAAAGGCCCTGCTACACAGCCATTAGACACTGAAGGCTCCTTGATTACTGCATGTAATTTCAAGTGGAAGAACATTAGGGAGCTTTCTCTGCTTTCTAGAGGTGATAGGATTTTTTATCTTTATGCAGCAAATCAGCAGCAAGTGCTTAAGCTAAGGACACTGCGGTTAATCAAAGCCCCTGGGGCAGCAAACACTTGGCAATACTGCTGATGATAACTATAAATAACCATGTTACTACTGTTGTAGTTTTACCTATGTGATTTTGACCCATGGGAATATGTGAAGAAATCACATATAGTAAGAAGTCAGACTTGACTACAAACATACAATTGACCTTAAACTAATTAAAGGCAAATTTCCGGCAGAAAGGAAATGGTTAAGAAACTGACAAGAACAATTTAGAGTGAAAAGAACATTTTTGACTAAGAGGAAATAATGTCACGGTTACATTGTCAAATGTGTCAGCTACATCTAAATAATGATAGGGATTTGAATATTCTCTAGTCTCTTACTGTAGCACACAGTGTTTGTACTGCAACATTTCCAGTGAGACCAATTACATCTCTACGATTCCTAATCTCTGAGGGATTCCACGTTCATGTTCATGGCCAAGTTGAACACAGCAACTTCAGACCTCAGATAATACACACATAAAAGAACAGGGTGGACAAATCACTAGCATGGGAACTCAGGACAAGCAGATTTTGTATCCAGGATACAGAAAACAAAAGTTTAGTCATTTGTGGACTACACATATCAGTGTGCGTGTGATATGATTAATATGAGAATAGATTCTACTAGCCCAGCAGATTTTGGTGTTTGGCTGTGTGGATTGGATCATTCAGCCTCAAGAGCATTAGTGAGGACTGTACTGGTGTACTGATGTCAGATGAGGATCCCTGGTGTTAGTGATAAAGAGTTGAGTTCGGGTTTGGATCACACAAGTACTACTACTCCAACCCTGAAACACCATGTATTCATGGCCGTTGCTTTGTGCATAGGATCATTGTCAAGCTAGAACGGGTTTGGGCCTGTAAGTTCTATTGAAGGGAAAAAGTAATACGACAGCATCTTTATGGAACCAGTTTGTGTAAGACCTACATATGGGTGTCATGGTGATGTGTTCACATACCTTTGGCCATTTTGCAAGTATAGCAAACAGTTGCCTTGTGGTTACAATCGCTTTCACAGAAGATATAAAGAAAGAACAGTACAGTTCATAACCAAAATATTTCAACAAACTGACACTGTTAAAATGCAAACACAAAAAACTTTATGTCAGGTTAGGATAAGGACATTGGCTACACAGTCATCCTTTCTGTGGGCCACATACATGTCTGTTTCCTTTAGTCTGCATTAAAGCACTTAACTAGCTCGCCATGTTATCTACTGCTATTTAGCAAGGTTTCTGGGCAACCAGAGAATGAGACTGGGCAGCACACTGGATGAGTTACTCATTTTTGTCTCAAAAACACTAAGATACTAAAATACAAAAAAAGATTGCAACCTCCTTTGTATGGTTCTCATCTGAGAACAAACAAAAGAAAGAACTAAAAAAAGAAATTTAGCAGGCCCTTCTCACCCCTCCGTTAACAGGAACTGATTCTGAGAATGCCAAACATCATAAATGTCAAAAAGCTTTCCAAGGTCAGCTCTGTGGTTTTTAATAGTCTATAACAGGCATGGATTATTTTCCACTCATTTACCCAAACTGGCTTCCATCACTCTTTAACCACACTGGAATTATTTAAAACATTGCTTCATACATTAAAATTGATATGGTTTCATACACTTTAAAGAGTTAAATTAAGCAATAATAATAATAACAATAAATTAATTAATTAATACATAAATAAATAAATACAAATCAGGCTGCAAACCTGTAATCTCTTCAGTAAAGACTTGGAGAGTCTTGGTGACGTGGAATAGTGCACTCACTGCATTACCGCCTCAGTGCACACACAGTCCTCAGACTGTACTGCACATAGAGCAGGGGGAAATTAGGGCAGGGCGTTCTCCTGCTATCACAAAGCTGCAGGAATCCACGAAGACCAGGACAGACTTTATGTGCAAGAGATGCATGCTTCTTAACAATCTTAAAATGTTTATCTTTAAACATGATGAGAAATATTTTCATGCTGCGAGGCCTGTGAAAAAAACGGCAGTGGGAATCAGGTTAAATGAAGCCCTTATTTACTTTTATTTTTGCCTATACAAATATTTTCTCAGGAGAATAATCTGTTTTTTTGTACACATAATTACATCATGTGAAAAGACACACACATGCGGGTATACACATAAACACAACCACATATATAGTACACAATGTACCCGCACACACGGTATGACCCACTTTATCTACCTACTCAGAAATAAACAAGTGTTAACTGCACTGATGTGCTTAAAGTGAAAAAATGCTCAGAATTCTCACTGCGTTTTCTTTCATTTCTCATGGATCATAATTGTTGTTATTTTTGGCACTTATTAAACAAATCCAAAAACTGAACTAAACTTTAACACTGTCCATTAAATCCAGTTTCTTGATAAAGAAGCATAATTTTTTTTTTATTTTAAGTATGCTAAATTCAAGCTAATGCATGAGCATATCTAAACACACAGTTCATTCTACTGCTTAAAAATAAGCATCTCCACTACATTCACAAAAAAAAACAAAAAACGATTAAATATGGATAAATTATTATGATTATCGGTGGTGTTATAATGATGATGATGGTTATACTTCTATTTACTATTATTATGTTTATGATTATTATTAATATAGCAGAGATCTGTATCAGACATCAGTATGTAATAATCAGTGCTAAGCACTGTTAAAAGCTTTTTAACATTTTAAACTAATGATCCTCATATTCTGTGCAGCGAATTTGTCTCTACAAAAATTGTAAAGCATGAATCTGATTCCTGACTAATCAGTGACTGAACTTGAAGTGAATGAAGACACTGGCATATAATGATAACTTCATCCTATATTCTTTGTTGTGAAGAAATTCTGTTTTTCTTCACTAAGGTTGAAATGATTTTTTCCCCAACCACATAATCATTTCACACGGTAAGAAACACCACATTGCTGGTAAACTCAAGAGTTATAGCGCACAATACAGTTTCTGGCTTTATTCAAGCACTTAACTAACTTCTGGGTATCTCTTTACCGTATAAAAATAAAAGAAATATTTTAAATCTCAGTGTAAGGCAGACATCTCGAAGTTCCTGGTTTCAGTAGGTAGTGAAGGAGGCAGACTGCTAGTGGACTTAAATCCTATTGAAGGCTATTGTGCAGGCATTTTATTACTCGCCTCTTTGCGTCATCCGTTCTCACATAGATGACACAACAACACCAGGCTGCCATCCAGCCTATATTGACCGTATCTAAATTCTATCAGCATAGCCGTACACATTCTAGATTATTCTAGAGGATAGTAATTTAACAATGAGTAGTAGATTTAAAATGAGCACACGCCTCAGGAATGCGAGTGATTTGTTTAAATCCATCCTGGTCTTAAAATTATGCAATGGACTAAGTGCTGAAGTGTTTAATAACTAATTGTGAAGGCCAAACCTAAAAATTAAGATTCAATTAACCGTGCTGTTTAAATCCCTAGTTTGTGCAAACAGGGTGTTGCAAATTCTGCTAATCCACTGTCTATTATGATCTCTGAAAGTGTGAGGCTTCGCAGAATTAGAACATAGAAATTAAAACTCGAGTTTCAGAAAAGGCAGAGTGGCACTATGAGCATGGATTACACCGTAGAAAAAGTGCCAGCCAAGTGTCGATTTAACATTGTGCACTAGTCTGGATAGGTTTAATGAGATGAGAGAAGCACCATTTGCTAAGAGCAGCACTCACAGAGATGGAGACAGAGCTCCTGTCAGCTGTCACACTCCACTAAAGAGGTTTAGCAGCCCTTGCCTTCAACAACAAACAGAAACCTAAAAATACACCAAAAATCCTTAACACTGATTTTTTCTCTACCTATACAGAACGATGACTCAAACAAAGTCAACATTTTTTTTAAAAAGTACCAAACTCTAAAAAGCCATTTTAAATACTGAGTAGTATGTTTAGATCAAATCTCAAAAACTTGAAGAATCAATCAAATTAAAAAAATTACTTTAGAGCAGCAGTATGTCACTTTTAGCAATCTGCAGTCTTTTCAACTCAAAAAATAGTACAAGGCTTTGTAAAACTTTGCTTGTGTGCTCAGCCCTACCCCATGCAGATTAAACTTTTGGTTACAAGAGACAAGTCTGTACACCTTCAAGCACTGCTTAAGGCTGATGTGTCAATCTGAGCTGAAACAACTCGCACCAAAAACCAACCTAACAGCATTGCCTTTAAATTCATTTATAATCTTTGGCCTTTCCAGAGCAACTCAGCATTTTTCACAAATTACATTATGCGTAAGAATTAATGTCTTCCAACTATTAAACAAACATACAGACAAAACAAAAATCAGTGATTTTTAAATTTTAGGGTATTCCTCTTCTTATACTTAAGGGTATTCCTCTTGCTAAAAACAAGTCAGATGTACTATATTCTTAAAGCATACTGGACACTGCACTAAACTTGTAAAGGGAAGTTGCAGTAAAGTTACACCACAGATCAAACACTAAAGTATTATAACGATATAAATGACAAATAACTGCAATATATCAGACATAAAATAAATCATCATTTTCTTTGACTTGTCCACTGGAAAACTGGTCAGTGAGGCAGTTATTTAGTGCGTTAATACAGACTAAGAGAAATGAACAGCTATAAGAGTCAAGCACTGTGATATTTAAGTCTCATCCATGTGAACATCACTGTGAGTTAGTAGGTGTGAAATTATTACCAGTGTCTTCTAGTGAAAGGTAAATGCTATGAAGACGCCTATAGAAAACTGATGAGGAGGAATTAAGCGTCTCAGTGCTAGATGTAGCAGACTAAACACACTCGATTATTCACTTTGTACATTAAATAAAATGGTACTCTAATTGGCGCTGACTTTATGTGAGTAAAAACACACACACACAAAAAAAAAAAATCAAGAGAATACTCAAACAAGGTCTAAATCCCATCAGCATTATAACATGAGGGGAAAATGAACAGTCATGAATGGCTTATCAGCTTCTGTTATGCAAGGACAAGACACGATGCAGTGTGTTACTCTGAGAAGAGAACAGGATTTTCTCTTCCTTGAGGAGGTCTGAAAACATCACGACTCCTTTAATCAAGTCAAGGTGAAGGGTTTGACATTGGTATGTTTTTACCTTACAAGACGCAATGCTGTAATCATTAAGACTGTGCTGTGCTCATCCCAGGACTATTATTCACACACCAATCATTGTTTCAACACACTAAGTACTTAACTTTAATGTTCTACAACAGTATAATCGCCAACAAAACCATGAGTTCCCTTTTATATATTGTTCCTCTCACAGTTTCTTCCTCATTTCAATCCTTTTTTATCAACAATCGTATGTCGTAGCCTAGTGGTTGGGCTACCAAATGGTTGTGAGTTCGATCCCAGGTCCACCTGCCACTGTTGGGCCCCTGAGCAAGGCCCTTAACGCTCAATTGCTCAGCTGTATAAAAAATTAGGTAATGTAAGTCGCTCTGGAAAAGGGCGTCTACCAAATGCTGTAAATGGGCAATTGCACTGGGCAATTACTGGACTGAGGCTGTGAACAGAGTTTGATATCAAATATATTTTATGCCAAGATGCTGACCAACATTTCACACATCTTGCACTTGAACACAGCCCACAGACTTGTTAAATGATTTTTTGCATATCTATAAAAGTGTGCAATAATTAAACTACCTGCAAATGTAGTACATCAGTCATATGATTTTTCTGTTGCGAGTGCTGTATTTTGGACCGGATTTCTGTCTTTGGTGCACAACATTAACTTTTGGTGTCTAAAATAACATGCCTTACTGTAATCCTTATGTACTTCCCAATAATCCTTATGCTTTTTGCACAAAACTGCTGATTCCATGTACACTGGCAAATAACAAAAGTGTTATAGTACACAACACCTTTCCCTATTCTGCAGCATGCCTCAAAGCATTTAAGAGCACAGAAAGCTACTAATGGCTAAATGACCCCATAAACCCTTTCATTAAAGGGACAGTAGATGGAGATCAATTTTAGCAATAACTGCTCTCGATATAAATTTCCCTGTTGTCCCATAACACAGCTAGATAGCCAACATAGTTGTGAGGCAGTATGACAGGGATGATCTGTTGCACTGCTGCTTAATAAAGATGTATTGTTCGTATTCAAGTGTATGACTTATTACTGTATATAGTATTACATCAAACATTCTGATTCTGTGTATTACTTAATAAATAGAAGCCTTTATTTTGTCACATATACATTACAGCACAGCGAAATTCTTTCTTCGCATGCTGGGTGGGGTCAGAGCACAGGGTCAGGCGTGATACAGTGCCACTGAAGGTTAAGGGCTTTGCTCAAGGACAACAGTGCCAGCTTGGCAGTGCTGGGGCTCGAACCCTGATCCTCCAACCAACAACCCAGCACCATAACTACCTTAGCCACCACTGGCCCATTGTTTAATGAAGCACAGACATGAGCACATTGATGCAGTCATGGCTGCAATCATACAGAGTGACATGACAAAACCTCAAGGATGCCCAAATACCTGAATCGCATCAAAAATATAAAACCTTTACATCCTATCTACTAATCTCTGATGCTCAGGAAAGGGGAAAAAAAGAAAAAATAAGCAAATTAGTTTGACACTAAGTATAAGAAATAAAAATACAATGAATCAACCTTCCACTGTCTCTAAAGATCCTGTTTAGCACAAAAGTAGGACAATAAAATGACTCTGAGGTCATTATGGCATGGTACAGACAGACAGTAACTAAAAAGGTAAAAAGCACACGATATATTTACATAGCTTTAACCTAATGTAGATTTGTTTACACGACACATGCAGGTTGTGCGATACGTACTTCCTTCCACATCAAATGAAACTTAGGCGTAGTCTAACCACCAAAGGACCCTGTTGTAGATCCGGGCTGATGATATATCGTGTAATAATGAATAAAATACTGATCACGATTTGAGATAATTGACCATTGTGACTGCACAACAGAGAGTCCAAAGCAGACTCGAGGCAGTGAGGACAGACAGCAACGTGGCTGCAGCAGCCTTACAACCAGATCATGACCTAATACTACAGACACCTCTAACGTTACAGCACTGAAAAACATTTTAAGAACACCACAAGCTTAAGATTTACGTTTCGAATTCAAATGTAAACAGCCACAATGTAAGATAGCAGCTCGATGCTAAAAAATGTCTATGAAAATGGCACAACTGTTGCCTAGAGTGCGTCTAAATCAGTTTTAACCAGGTCTCAATGTTAGCATGGTTAACTACTGGTTTTATAAATACGGAATGACTCCTGAAGATGAATCTTACCTGCACTTTATCGTCGATGTCGATGTTGTAACTTCGCCCCTAGTAACCGAAAACGGAGCTAGCAAGCTAGCGGACTAGCTAACATGATATCCGAAAGACTCCATCATCCCACATCACGTCGTCGAGAGCACACTTCACTTTATTTATCCTCTCTGACACACGTTAGCTTGATAACTAGCTCGTTATCTAGTTTTTTTTCTTCTTTTCAGGACGGTTATGACGTCATTCGACCAGGTAAAAAGAGACGTTACGTCAAATGTTAACGATAAATAAACTAGCAAGCACAATGCTAGTCTTCACTAAACGGCGACGGTTTACATCCGTAATGTCCTCCAAAAAAGTGACCACCCAGTACTGTAGCACTACTGCCCGCCCTTGGCGACAGGATTTAAGCCGTATAAACACGACCCAAAGCGGAGTTAAGGTTTAAACCCAACCAAACAACACGGTGCTTTCTGTGGAAAGAGATGCAGATAGATATTACGGGGGCGCTGTGAAGTTAGGCAGCAACGTAGCGGTTCAGGAATAAAGCATCCAGCTGCCGCTGCACACAGCTGTTACACAGCGAACACAGGAAATGCCATCGGAGTCAGCAAAGCGCTACACTAATCACATGGCTTTCACGTAAACTCGGACTGGAATCGAAACGGAACAGGATTCACTTCGGATCCTTAACGTCACGTTTCTATGCTATGTCTACGTTTACGTCACAACGCTGAAGAGTCTCAGAGCAAGGTGTGAAGAGTGTGAACGCAAAAAAATTCGGATCTTAAACCATAAATCACGATTATGTTACATTCTGAGTCACCTCAGACTTGCTCATTGGGAATAAATACAAACACAATTAAATATATCTAATATTAATCTTGAATTTTTGTATTATATTAATCTTTATATTATTCTTTATATTAATCTTTTGTTTTATGTTTATGTTCTGTAAAGCTGCTTTGAGACGATGTCGATTGTTAAAAGTGCTGTACAAATTAATTTGAATTGAATTGAATTGAATTGAACGTTCACATTAGGTGACGTTAGCTCATTTGTTCAATTCTGGGTTGTTTTGTGTTTTGTTTTTTTGAGATTCTATCTTGACAGATCACATTTGTGACAGCAATCTCTCTTGAATACAACAAAAACACACCTATGCCCCACCCTGATTCTCAAATTACTCAGAATCAGAATCAGATTTATTGGCCAAGTGTTGACACACACAAGGAATTTGGTTCCAGCAGTTTGTGACTCTCAAAGGTACAGACATAAATAACACTATACTATACAAGAAAACAATGCATGAATTTGTGCATGTGTGCTGAATGAAGTACAATCTGACTGTTCTCTTTTATGATGCATGGTTACATATCGGATATGTATTCGTTCTAGCACCTCATGGCTCAAGTATGATATGAAAAGATTAGATACGTGTCCACACAGTACTGAAAAAAAATAGACCTGTGTAACATTAATGCAGAATTGAATTTGTTTCATATTTGAGATTTTCTGGTCACATTCACAGAAGTGTAAATGCTCAATTCTGCGTTGCTTCAGGAAAATACAACAAGCAGAACATTCCTGAAATGAGTCTTGTGTCAGTGGGTCTTTTTTCAGTTTTGTTTGTGGAACTTATAAATTATTATTATCAAAGTTATTATATCAAGTCAATGAGTTCTTATATTTATTAGTTATAAACGTATGTAGGTTAACTCTTTTGAATCCAAACCCTAATTACTTAAAAACAAGTAGCACTATAAATAATGGTAACTTGGACATAATTGATGTGTGGAAAATGTAATCTCTATATATGCTTCTATTTAAATATCTAAGAAAAAATTGTACAAATTTAAATAATGAGCCTAATGTCTGAATCTACAGTGTATTATAGATCTGTGATAAAGGTATCTCTGTGACTTAAAGCAGTCATTGGCTGGTAAAATTCTGAGGATCCATGATTTAGGCCATACACGCAGCTGAAAATGATGCCCTCTACATTTACAGTGTCAAACTACAAGCAGCCATTCTCATCAAGAATTTGTTTTCACAAAAGCTGGAAATTTGAGCATATACTGTACATCTGTGGGCAATACATAATACCAATACGCATTAGCCCTCAATGGGTGCATTTTATTTGACTTTTCCAACAACACACACTAATGTTTTTTTAGTTTTGGTATTATTTAGCCTGCATATTTTGCTTTATATAGTCAACATGTTAGATGTACAGGCAGGCAATATAAAAGCATGAATTGCCAGAACAGCTTAAATATACCTTGGCATAGATTCTACAAATCTCTGTAACTATATTGTGATGATAGTGATGAATGCCTTAGTTCCAAAAAAAATGTTTTGATAATGACTGCCATTGGGACTGGCATTTAGCTGGGTCTGACTCTGAAGGCCATAGCATATGATATACATCATCTTTATCCACCTTTATCAAGTGGTATTTCTGTAAAATACCCCCCGGCAAAACATAGCAACTGGAACCCTTTATTTAAGAGTCAACCATTTAGACCTGTATAATTATTAGTGTATTTCACATGGATTTGCAAACTTGTCAGCTACATGGTGAAGGATGAGTCATCTGTGTGTTCTCGACTCATCTCTGTAAACTACTGCCTGTGGTTTTTACACCATTATTCTCAGTTTCTTTTTTCATGCACTGCAGTCCTATTATAATAATCAATCTTGATGCAGTTGTTAACAGTATATTCCTGTTAACTGTCTGATCACAAACTGCACTGACCTCACAGTCACAGTTACTCTTCTGTTTTTCCTTTCCTTTCCTTACAAACAAACATCTCAGTCACCGAATGTACATTTTTTCAGCCACAATTTTCAACCCTATATACTGACATCTTTCCCATAGCTCTAAATATAATTGTCACTTTATTCACTGTCCCTATAGAAATAATAGCAAATTCAGCGTTTTTGTGACTGACACTACACTTGCAGCATTTTAATAATTAACTCTCGTTCAAAGACATTTTTCTTGCCATCCCAACCTGAAAGAAACTCTCTTGGCTAGCTCAGCATTTTTATACACACCACAACACATGGAAAGATGTTAATGTTTCTTCATTTATTTATTAGGGGCTTCCTTTAATTTTTCACCTGTATGTATGTGGTGCATGCATAAGCTTATGGTATGACATTCATTCATTCATTCATTTTCTACCGCTTATCCAAACTATTCTCGGGTCATGGGGAGCCTGTGCGTCATTGGGCATCAAGGCAGGATACACCCTGGACGGAGTGCCAACCCATCGCAGGGCACACACACACACTCTGATTCACTCACGCACTCACACACTACGGGCAATTTTCCAGAGATGCCAATCAACCTACCATGCATGTCTTTGGACCGGGGGAGGAAACCGGAGTACCCGGAAGAAACCCCCGAGGCACGGGCAGAACATGCAAACTCCACACACACAAGGCGGAGGTGGGAATCAAACCCCCAATCCTGGAGGTGTGAGGCGAACGTGCTAACCACTAAGCCAGCATGCCCCCCATGGTATGACATATTGAATCAAATTGTTATTAATCCTTTTAGATGTGATAATTGTTTATAGATTTTGCTGATGAATAGGTCAGAGTTAGACCCATTATACACTCTGGCTCTATGATAAATCCAGCCACAGCATATCTACTTGTTCACAATTATCTTTGACACATACTGCTTTATTAACCCAGTTTCCTTTCTTTTTTCTCTCTATTTAATGACTACTACATTTCTGCTATCTGGAATCAGCCAATATAAGAGGCAGCAATTTAGCACTTTTGACTCACATATCTAATATAACACAACTAGAGCAAGCTTAGTTCATACATGTAATGTACAGTACAGCAATCATGAACAGAAACGAGCCTTCATGTTAATTAATTGGCACAAAATAAATGAAAGGTTAAGTCTTTTCCAAAAAGAAAATCTACAGAATTATTAACATTGCTGATCCATCACTGGGTGTTACAATCTTAAAAAAAAAGTGAATTAATAAGAAAATTCTGTCATACTTAAATAAACTTTCAAGACACAATCTGACAGGTTTACCACATTTATTGACACATTTTTTTAAATCGATAACCAAAATATGTTTGGCAGAAAAGAAAACAAAGAAAGTAGGGTATGAATAAAGCAATTACAATATTTCTATGTAAATAATAAAAAAATCTCCATTGCAAAACTAAACATCTTTAATTTAACAAAATTTTAAAAATATACATCCGGTAGAAAGTTACATTCACCTTGAACCAATAAATCTCTATACATACATATATAAAATAATAAAATATTGCACAAGCCTGATTAAATCATATAACAGTAGAGAAAGAATTCAGCCATCACAGACTCATTACTAGAGCCTAATAAATGAATTATATATATAGACAATTAAACAATGCAAATGCATTTCAGCGCTGAACAAAAATAACATGAACATACGAATGTACATTGCAGTACCTTTGCATTACAAGTTTGATCCTACAGTAACAGAGAAAGATTCTATGCTAATTCATGCTTTTTATATCCTCAATAAACTTGTGCATCTCTTGTGTCAGACACTCTTAGAAAATGTGACAGCAAAATGCATGGGTACAGATTCTCAGGTTTTTACTTCAAGCAACTAAAGAGCGCCCCTGGTGTTTTTCAGCATGGTCTCATGAAATTTTGTTTCTCGACCCATGTGATAGAAAATCATGAAGAGTCTGTTCAGTAAATTCACCTAGTATGTTGAATTAATTCTAAACATTTAGTGCATACCTGTCTGAGTAGTCTGAACATACTTCAACAAACACGTCCTGTGTTTTCTTAATGTATTTTCATGTGCAACATGTGATATGACTATGATTTATCTAAACCTCTACACCTTCTGAGCAAAATTTAGACCTTTTTTTAGTTTTAGACTAAATCATTCTGATTCCCACAGAAACCTATAGTTCTGAGAGTTGTAGCCCTGAGGTCTCGTGTGGATGTTCTAACATTTTCTCGAACCTAGAAGTCAAGTTTTTTCCACACTGGATGAAAGACATCACTATTTGAAGGCATGATAACTTCATAACACACACATTGCTTTTAACTTATAACTATTCAGTGCTTTCATCTTTTCATTGACCAGGAATACTTCATATACACTCTATAAATGTGTTATCCACTGATTATATGTAATGCATTATAGTCTGGATGAAGGTTTTAAATAAAGTTACAAAATATTAGAAACCTTCGGTATGGTTTCAAATAAAGACCCCCATGGCCATAACGTCCCATGGAATGGTGACTACACTACGGCTATTTATCTCTAAAGCCCAGCATGTTCTGTAACAGAACATAACACATTCTGCAACTTTAAAGTGAGCAAAAGCCACAAAATTGTCACAGAAAAATCCATTTAATAACTGATGAAACAAAATGCCCAGTGTGAGTACAAATATGTGCCTAAAAATTGTACAGTGTGTAAAAGTTTGGAAGAAAAAAAACAAGTAGAAAAGCAAAAACAAAGCTCACATTTCACATTACATTATTTTCATACAGTATATATCTTAGGTATTTTTTAGATTTCTTCATAATTTAAGAGGTACACATTTATGAAGAATATTATCTAAGTAAAGTTTTTGCTGCCTTACAATCTAGGGTAAAGAATGAATAAGCATTTTAACTTAAGTTAAAGCATACCTCATAAATAGATTTGTCAGTGAACAGCAATATTGTTTTGATATCCAGTTAAATAATAAAATGGCTCATGCTGATTTTAAAAAATCCTACATAATTTCCCTGTCATTCTGATCCCAAGCTAAATGTCACCTGGAAGCCATTTCTGCTTGAAGCCTTCATTCTTCATCGTTGCACATTCTGATAGATAGAGAATGCTGCTGCATTCTGGTAAATTAGGTCCACATTGGTTCCCATTCTGGATTTAATTATGTCAGAGGCACACTGATTCAAGAACACGTATTGGTCCTGTGGAATGAAAACAACAAATTATAAGGCAGAAATAATGTAAAGCTGACAAAATTCATTTGTGACAATTGATTATGGTTCTAAGCTCTAAGTATAAGTAAATAAATGTAGGTGAAGTCTTTTTTGTGTCATACCTCAGTCTGAACCATTAGTGGTCTGTGCATACGCATGTCATAGATAATTCCATAAATGTCTACCATGCTTTCCCTCTCAATTTGAAAGGTCAGGTGATCGACAGCAATAAAAGTCCCAGTCCTCCCCACACCGGCACTGCAATGAATGAATAATTTGAGTTTAGGCAAAGATTCATCTACAAAATGCAGTATCAACACCTAATTTATTTCAGATGAAATACCTAAATTTACTCTGTATTAGGTTTGATTATCTTATTAATGTTTGTGAAGTTAGAATAGAGCCTTCATTTTCTACACAAATCACTGAGATATCTCTTTTGGAAATGCATCTTTTTAAAAATGTGATGAGTGTGAAGCGTACCTGCAGTGCACTACAGCTGGAGCATTATGGGAAAAGTTGTCCATGTGCTCTCTGACCAGGTGTCGGAAGTTAATGAGCACCTCTGTGGTCTCTGGAACGCCGTGATCGGGCCAGGCCGTGAAATGGAATTGTCGAACATGCCTTGTCTCTGCTGTTTTCACCTGAGGGAATAATCTAATTTACTTCTTAGATGTTGCTATTCTTAAAGCAAAGAGAACAAGACTGTGTGGGATAATTGGCCGGTGTTTAATATAAAGAACACATGATCAAAGAAAATGGTTATTAGCTCACTCCATTCCGCTCTAATAAGTGAATTTTGAAAATATGCATTAAAAAAAACTTGTGCAGAAAAGTCAGTAATAAACAAACAAAAAAAAAACAACACACAGACAAATAAACAAAAAAAAGCTCTTAGCCATTGTTATCATTTTTGTCTTTCATGTATTTTTAGTTTCTAGAGAATAGTTGCTAGTTTCCTTGCTGATTATCAGTAGCATTAGCATTATAGTCTCCTTGTGACCACGACCCAACTTGTATAGATAGTTATTAATAGCCCCAGCTGCTTCTACTTATCCTTTTAAAATCCCCTTAAATTTTCAGAGCTTCTAAATGTGCTACTTGTAAACATTATGTAGCAGACATTTCACTAGATTTTACAGACTAAATGATGCTTTATGACAGCATCTGTGCTCTGTGGTCAGTGTGATTCTGCCCTTGACCTGTTACTGGACAGATTTATTTACTGAATAACTGTGAAAAAAAATGTGCTGTTCCTAATAAAAATGGACAGTGAGATTATGCAAAATGCCTAAAGCCCAAGATTTTATTAATGTGCGAACAAAAGGCCTTATTTTTTATTGTACTGTATAGAAACACAGGCTCACATTTTCTGATTTTTATTTCTAAATTGTTTAAAATGACCAAACAATTTAGAAAAGAAACCCAATTCTAATATATGAGAGTGTATCTCACATTCTTGACGGTGAAGTCCCTTATAGTCCAGTCTTCCAATTCAATTTCTGATGATGTTGTCACAAGGATATTGTTGTACAGCTTGGCTTCTGGTGGCCAGTATTTCTCACATTTAACCTGTAAAAGAACAAAAAATGTAAACAAAACATTCAATGTCCTATTCATCACTGTATTTAATTCCTATACCCTGTTTCAACTTAACTTGCTGCTTTATAAGGACTAGAAGAGATCATAAGCCATTAAACAACTGGAGCTGAAAGCCTTGCGTAATTGTACCACCAATAATGAGTGAAAATCCATCATACCAAAACTGATAAAGCCACCAAACCTTCAGTTTTTCATTACTCACTGTGACTGAGCTGTTCTGCAGTTACTGTATTGCTAATCATAACAAACAAATGAAGCACTAAACTCACACGTCCTTGCTCATAGCACTTGGTCAGCATGACTATGGTATGGCAATTCTTTTCCCAGATCATTCTCCAGAACTCATTCACAGTAGCTGGTAGTGGTCCCTGAGCTGCTATGTACTCCTTCTTACTGTTGTAACCCTGAAGAAACACATTTCATATATAAATTGTATATAAATTCATATATAAATTGCATGGGTGTTAAACAAACCCCAAACAAACATTTTATATCTGTATTGACATCTTTGATTAATGCATGCTTTAGAAGAAAGAGTGCAATAAATTAAAATGCAAATCCATGAATGTTTTGTTAAACATATAAAAAAAAAGTCAAAAATATTGGCTCCATGTTCAGAGTTCATTGTTAATTCCCTTTATAATCACTAAAAGACATACATTTATTAACTTGCATAGCCACATTTCCCTTAACACAATGTGAACGTCAACTCACTGAAATATAGTTTGCGTTGATGTAGTCATCGTAGGGGTTGCCATGTACTGACAATTTAACTCTTGAAGAATCATCTAAAAAAATGATTACATTCAAATTTCCAGTTTGTACATACATATTTCCAGTTTGTAACTTCACCTACTTGTGCTGCCAGAACTAACAGTAATAAAAATAATAATTAACAGGGTACTAAGAGTCTATACTTACAAGGTAGTACATTATTGTAGCGATTCTTCCCCTTGTTCTCCATGGCAAGGGCACTATTCTTGGTCTGAGCTGTTCCAACAACCTTAAGGTCCTACAAAAGAAAATAATGCAATTTTTTTTCAACAAAAGCACATATTCTATATAAAATTTCTTTCTGAAATATTCCCAATTTTGACTCCACAAAAAAATTCCATTTATATTATTTAGAGCATTATTGCACCTCATATTGTTCAGCAAAGCCACAGTTGGAATCTAACTGCTGTTTTTTAAAATATGCCTCAAAGTCCTCCACCCTCACAGGAATGCTTCTGCAAATTACAAAAAAGTGGAAACAATTGCGCCAATGACACTTGATGGACATAAATGGATTCATAAATGCTGTAGACAAACATTTTTTAAAGGAGTATTACTTACATTTTAGATCTGCGTGAAAAAAGAGAAATAATGTTAGATTTTTGATAGAATTCCTTGCTGTTACAATAAATGTTACAAAAACAAATATAGTAACAAAAAAAATCACCTTAAGTTGTTGACAGGAATATCTGTATACGCCTTTGTATTTCGTCTAAGAAAAAAGAAGACAGTGAAGCTAATCAAAAGAAACAGTGCATGAGAGACTATTGCTGTCGGATTCAGTTGGAGAGGTACAACATCCTGGCTGTCTCACGGACACAATAGCAATAATTGTTGTTACGTTTTTACTTTTTTTCACACAAAACCATAAAGAAATACAAGGCACAATGGCTTCCCAAAGGATGGTTTTGCTGCACTGAAAACGAAAAGGTGGTGCTAATGTTGAATCAACTGTCTGTAAGTAACAGGACCTTAAATTACATCTTACAGAAATCTTAATACTAAGACACCCTAAAATTACCTCACGCCCCTTTTTAAAATGTTGAAATCTAAACATTATCTGGTTTTACCTCATATGAGTTGCTCACCTTTTTTGAACGACGAGGAAAATGACGGCGATGATCAAGAGAATAACAATGGGCAAAAGCACCCCCAAAATAATTGCAACAGGATTTGCTGTAGGGAGTTCAATTTGAAGATGAGGGATTAATCAAAATACAGAGAAGTCACAGGGATCAAAAATATGTGATTGCAATGGAACAGGGTTCCTAATTATCTTGGGCTCAAAAGTAAGCTGTTATGATCACACAGTGTTTATCAAAACCATTGACTTGTTTTACCAGCAGAGGGCTCACAGACAGCAGCTAAACACAGAGTTATACTGTAATACTCTACACAAAAAAACAACAACAGCAAAATGACTAATCTTACTACCATCTTGATGTGATAAGAATGTAATTAACACTGAATGATATCTTGTTTTTTATTCCTTGCAGTTTAGCAAGACTGGAATCTCATCCGACTCTAAACTCTTCATGCTTATTAGAATATTAAGCCATGTTCCTTGGACTTTAATGCATCTTTGCACATTTTTGCTTTGTGGACTGTGTTGATACAATCATCATATATAAATATATCAACAAAGGTACACACAACAATATACATTCTTCCATTAAATGATTATCTTTAAGATATGAAACTTCTGTTTCATAAATCTGCATAATATAAGATGTTTAAGATAATATAAGAAATGTAAGTTGATTTACATGTTTGGTCTAATGGTTTAGCAGTATCTTTGGCAAAAGGTGTCATAGAGTAGATTGATTTCTGGATGTCCACAAGTCCGTTATTGATTTCCAGGTAGGTAAAGAAAACCAAAGCTACCCTGCAGAGAGACAATAGGATTAGCTGTAAATAATGTGATTAACTATTACTTCAAACTTTGAATAAACTTTATTAAACTTAATAAACTTTTAATAGTTTTCTCAAGCATTACCTGTATTCCTGATTATCCAGAGGTCCGTTTATATATTCTGTATTATTGAGCATATCTGAGTAATTACCAATGACAACCGTAATCATGTTGCTTCTGGTATTTTTATTTTCATTTAATTTTAAAACTGTGAGATAAGCCTTGGTCTTCTCTTTCTGCCAGTCTCTATAGGTAATTTGTAGGGAACTCCTGGAGATGTTACCTGAAATTATATTCAAGACATTCTTGTTGTAACAAATAACAAGGTTGCATCCTTCTAAGCTCATTAAAAAATCCTCAAAGCTGATTAAAAAATGGAAAGAAATCCTACTTTGAGGGTCAGGTGACAGCAGAACACCGTAGGCTTCAATTGGTCCATTAGTAGCATTCAGAAGGCTGGCACTGAATTGTAGATTTATTACACTCTGGCTTTCTGGAATGACTTCTATTGTTACGTCTTCTGACTTACTGGGAACTGGTGGCTCTTTAAAGATAGAGTTCAAAAGTGCACTTTATTATTTTCTATCATGCATCAAGAGAAAAGTCTATACAAGTTATCAGTCATGTTAGATATACAGGGTTATTAATGTGAGCTCTTCACTATAAGCTTTAGACAACACAATATGAAAATAGTTAAATCACATGCCTGTAATGCCTGTTCTGCAGTTAATGACCTTTGTGCCATTCTCACCACATCCAATGGTTGAAATAGTCAAATTGTAAGTGGTGAAGTATTGGAGGTTTTTAGAATAATTGTGGTTACAGACATTAGTGCAAGGTGGAATGAAGTCACTGGTTGTTGAACTGAGACCAATGTTGAATCCTTCATAGTTGCCTGGAGGATTCCACCATGTTAAGTTCAGCAACGCTGTTGCACTGCGATTTGTTCCTTCACAGATTATTTCAGAGACAGGACTTGCACCTTGAGGAATCAGATATTTACTAGATTAGAAAAATTTAACAAGAATACAAATATTTCAATTTCAATATTGTTAATCAGACTGAACACTTTACAAATCATTTGAATGATACTCAAAATGAGAGAGTGATTAAAAACACTTTCTTTGAGGGTACATACACACAGGGGTTTACAGTAATCATCAGGTGCTTGGGAACATTTTTTTTTACAATAACCTATAATAAGGTTATAACATGTATGCTCAAAAGTGTCTAAACACCCTCACATTTACTCTCACATTTATTCATGTGAAACTTACCTGTGCAAGTGGAAATATTAACCAGGGATCCTTCTGTTTTATTATCAGCAGCAACAGCTGATACTGCAAATGTGTAATTTGTTCCAGGTTCTAGATTAGTGATGTTAAATGCAGTTTCAGAAGTTATGTTGTTTATCCAATGCACTCTAAAAAAAGACCACTGTCCTGAAGGTGCACCCCATTCAAGAGCCATGGATTCTGTTGTCACTTCAGAGAATACCAGATTTCTTACAGTGTCTGGCTCTGTGGGAAGAGTTGTGTGTTAAAGAAGACAAAAAAGATATAAAAAGAAGAATAAACTCTGGATGTTACATGTCAAAAAAAAAAGGAACAAACAAAGCTTACATGACAAATATTTTGTTTAATAGTTCAGTAAATGTGCCGTTATATACCTCAGTAGCTGAGATTAAAAAATAAGTCTCGGATTTTATAGCAAGTCTCACTGGTATAGTCTGCATTTTAAAGTAATTACTCCTGTGTTATATTTACAATTTGTGTGATTTCAGAAGCTATAAAATGATCAACATGACCCTGCTTACTGTCTGCCTGCTCCACCCAGCCCTCATCCACCCATCAAAACACAGTACACATGTTCAAATCCAGAAAGCTGCTAAAAGGTAAGAGTAATTTAAAATAGTGAATTATTATAAATCATGATTGACTAATTATAAGGTTAAATGAATACTGTTACAGGTCATGTTTATTTCTTCCAGTGTTGTATAAAGTACTAGAAAGCAATACTTGAGTAAAAGTACAAGTATCCTGCTAGAAAAAGACATTAGTAGAAGTGAAAGTTACCTTTTAGAATATTACTCAAGTCTTAAAGTATCTGATATATATTGTACTTAAGTATCAAAAGTAATTTTCTGATATTTAATGTACTTAAGTATTTGAAGTAAAAGTAAAAAGTAAAATTTCTGTGATTTTTGGTAGGCATAAGAGGCACTTCATCCGGTAGGAAGAATCTTTCATTCCAATGTACAGAAACATTTCTTGCAAATACGGCCACGGGTGTAAAATGTTTTCTTCTTCACCCTGTTCACCACTATCGTCGGGGTGGTCGTCTACAACAGGGGCGGCCAACCCGCGGCTCCCGAGTCGCATGCGGCTCTTTGCCCGGTTTCATGCGGCTCTTATGTTCATATCGAAGTTTGGATTTGTGTCTTTTTAATATGCATGTTCGCTTCGCTTGAGTTCAATACGGTAATTTTGTCAAACGCGCATATGAGTGGGATGAAAATACCTCAAAGTTACCCAGTAGGAGCAAGATCATTTGAGTAAACAATTTGTGTCAAGTACGCTCTTAAAATGGCAGGGGAAAAAAAGGTGATGTTCATATGTGCCCATGTGTATAATGTGGCTCTTTGCGGTAACACGGTAAAAAATGTGGCTCTTGGTCTCTGGACTGGTTGGCCACCCCCTGGTCTACGATAACGGGAGGTCCTCCGATAGGTGCTTTCACGGTTTCAGTTGTGCTTCCGCCTCCTTTAGCAATATTATGCTGAAATAGAGCGTGCGGAGCTGTGTAATGCAATCTACAGCAGGAGCAGTGATTCGCCAAACCTCCCTTATTGCAGTCGCACACATTTCTTCTGATTTTATTTTGTAGTTACGAAGATGTTTATTGGAAATATAACGGAGTAAAAGTATACATTTTATCTAGGAAATGTAGTGGAGTAAAAGTGAAAGTTGACATAAATTTAAATAGCGAAGTAAAGTACAGATACAGTACGTGAAATTTCTACTTAAGTACAGTAACGAAGTATTTGTACTCCGTTACATTACAACACTGATTTCTACTAACACAGGGTTCCCACTCTTTTTCAGAATCATTTTCCAGGACTTTTCCAGGACATTTCAAATTTAGGAAAAAAGACAAGGATCACAGATTCACGGCCTAAAGTAGTATGTTCTTCTCTCCAGAAGTCTTAAAAACAACGTACACTTTATGGCTATTACTTAACTATAAAATTAGAAAAACACCAGATACACACACAGCTCTTTCAAACGAGTCATTCAAAATACGTATTCATTTAGGAATAAAGAAAATGACGGTATTTATGACGGTATTCACTTTCACAAACGATTCGTTAATAAATGCATATTCAAAGAAACGCCATAGTATGTTGCTAAAAACGTTCTGCTCCGGCTTTGTTTGGAACTACTATGGTTAGTGAAGGATAGAAAGGAAGTCACTTAACTTCTTGTTTAGTGAACTGTTGCAAAAATCAATATCACATTAGCAAACGTGTTTAAGTTTATATAAGTAAACCTATTACATATTACCGGCCTTCGCCTTATGTTTACAACACTAGTCTGTGCTGCACTTTGAGCATGCAAATAATTGTTCAGTGTATGATTCGCTGTGCATCACGTCAGTAGAATATCTAATTTTGACTTCTTATATCGCCTTATATAAAACAGGTTTGGGGACTGTGTGGATGGATTACTTTTAAAGACATTTGTCATGTGAATGAAATTTCAACATTTATAAAATAAAAAGACTGCACATATTATAATACCCTTTCCTTTCTCAGGCCAATGCCGTCATGCATGCTTTAGTTTGCTGTGCATTTAACTTGCACATGATATTTAGATTAACAAGGTTAATATAACCTGCTTACCCGTCACCATTTGCTGAAAACCTTTGAGCACTTAAACCATTCCTAGCACCTGAAACCGCCAACACAAGACAGCGTCATCCATCACAGCGAGATTAAACAGCATAACAAAAAACCCGTCAAAACTCAGCGTCCCTGAACAGAGCGCTTTCTGTTACTAACGTTAATTTTTTCGACCAGTTGTAAACTGTTCTTTAAATGATAAAGAACATTTAAAAATAATAATTTTCCAGGACAACAAGATTTTTTCCAGGACAATTTAAGTTTTCTCTCATTTTCCATGTGTTTTCCAGGACTGGAACATTGGTCATTAATTTTCCAGGATTTCCAGGTTTTCCAGGACGCGTGGGAACCCTGTAACAGTTTATGTGAATTCATACGAAAAATGAATATGCAGGCTTTACCCCCGACTCCACAAGGCTAAAGCTGGATATTGTGAGGACTCTGCCCGGACTCTGGCCACGTGCACTTGTTTATGTTTCTCGTCACGTGTCTGCTCCGCCTTCGACTGCTCCTCCCTGTCATCACACCTGATCCTTATTGTTCTCATTGTCTTGTGTATTTAACTGTGCCGCGTTGCTTTGGGCAGCGCGGCATCTACTGTGGTTTGTCCTGTCTTTAGTCTGCGTCCTGTTTCATGTTTTCAGTTATTAAACCCTGTTTTGATTTATGCTATCCTGCGTTTGGGTCCGCTCTGTTTCGTGTTCATGACAGCTATCCAGCAAATTGTTCACTTTGATTTCTATTAGTACCCTTGCTTCAGGAGAATCTGTGGGTACTCACATCCACTTTATTAGAAATACCCATACACCTGCTCATTCATGCAATTTCTTTATCAGGCCATCAAGTGGCAGGACAATGCAATTAAAAAAATCAAATGCAAAATCATACAGAAAAAGCTTCAGATAAGTTCCCATCAAAAGGAGTGATGGTGGCCGTGGGTTTGTAACCCGCAACGTTACAAATAGAAAAAAAAAGTAATATGAAGGTAAGGTTACATTGAATGTTGTGCCACTAAATGGCAGGCTCTGTAAAGTCAAGACAATTCAAATAAACAATGCCAAGTTCTTTTTTTCATCAAATGAGTATAAATAATACATTTCTATAACATACTTGTATAGACTGAAAGACCAATTGCTTCTCCTTCTGTTTTATTATCTGCAGCAACTGCAAACACTTTAAATGTGTATCTGACTCCAGGACTGAGATCAGTAATGTTAAAGAAAGTGTTTCTGGTTGTTGAATTCATTGTTATGTTGTCATTACTCCACTGTACATTAAAGAAAAATCTTTCTCCTATTGGTTGAGTCCAGATCAGAAATAATGATCTTGTTGTAATGTTAGTCACTGTGAGGTTTTTTGGAACATCAGGTTCTTTGCGTACAGGTTAGAAGCCTTCATGTTAGTAAGTGACAAAAATCAAAATGAAACAGACAACTAATAACAAATTTCATGACTTCAATCGACTTCAATAACCACTGAATTATGGACAGGGTCAAACTGGATCTGATGCCAATGCAGGAAGAAAACGAGTAGAAAATGGAAATAAACTCATTGTGGGATGCAACTCAACTCTAGGGCACCATGTACAAAACCATTCACCGACAGAGGCAATTTACATTAGCTACTCAATCCCCTGCATAAATATAGGAGATGACTATGAACAGATGAACCTAGAAAATAGCCCCATAATTACACTAGGAAACATTTTGAGAAACTCCACAAGACAGGAACCTGAATACAGCATGGAACTGTGGATACCATGCAATGCAACCTGCAGCACAACCATGCTGCCTTCAAACCAAATTATTTATGATATTTAGGCAATATTTCTAACTCATGTCTTACTTGTGTAGGCAGAAACGCTGCTGAAATTTCCTTCTGTTCTATTATCTGCAGCAACTGCAAACACTTTGAATGTGTACTGTACTCCAGGACTGAGATCAGTAATGTTAAAGAAAGTGTTTCTGGTTGTTGAATTCATAGTTATGTTGTCATTACTCCACTGTACTTTAAAGAAAAATCTTTCTCCTATTGGTTGAGTCCAGATCAGAAACAATGAGCTTGTTGTAATGTTAGTCACTGTGAGGTTTTTTGGAACATCAGGTTCTGTGAGTACAGGTTAGAAGCCATCATGTTAGGAAGTGACAAAACTCAAAACAGCTAATAAATTTCATGCCTTCAATCGACCATTAACTACTTAATCCTGGACATGGTCACAGTGGATCTGAAGCCTATGCAGGGAAAAAAACGAGATGAAGATGGGAATAAACTCTTGTTGCAATGCTACTCAACTCTAAGGCACCATGTACACAGACACATTAAAAGACAGAGGAAGTTTGGACCTCTCCTTGAACCGACACCTTATTGTGGTTTAGGGGTTTGCATGCCTGAATGATCCTAGGAGCTATGTTGTCTGGGGCTTTCTGCCCCTGGTAGGGTCTCCCAAGGCAAACAGGTACTGGGTGACGGGCCAGATAAAGAGCGGTTCAAATCCCCCTTTTGAGGAACATAAAATCAAGGTCCGTGACATCGCCCTGTATGGCTCAACCAGGGCCCCACCCTGGAGCCAGGTCCGGGGTTGGGGCTCGCATGCGAGCACCTGGTGACCGGGTCTTACCCCACAGGGCCCAGCCGGGCTTCTTCTGTGGGCCCACCACCTGCAGGAGGGGCTGTAAGGGGCCGGTGCATTGTGGATTGGGTGGCAGTCGAAGGCGGGGGCCTCAGTGACCCAATCCCCAGAAACGGAATCTGGCTCTAGGCACATGGAATGTCACCTCGCTGGGGGAAGGAGCCTGAGCTGGTGCAGGAGGTTGAGAGATACCGAATAGAGATATTTGGGCTCGCCTCCATGCACAGCTCCGGCTCTGGAACCCAACTCCTTGAGAGAGGCTGGACTCTTTACTACTCTGGAGTTGCCCACAGTGAGAGGTGGCGGGCTGGTGTTGGCTTGCTCATAGCCCCCCAGCTCAGCCGCCATGTGTTGGAGTTCACCCCGGTGAACGAGAGGGTCGTTTCCCTGCGCTGCCGGGTCGGGGATAGGTCTCTCACTGTTATTTGCGCTTATGGGCCAAATGGCAGTGTAGAGTACCCGACCTTCTTGGTGTCTCTGGGAGGGGTGCTGGAAAGTTCTCCGACCGGGGACTCTGTCGTTATACTGGGGGACTTCAACGCTCACGTGGGCAGCGACAGTGACACCTGAAGGGGAATGATTGGGAGAAACGCCCCCCCCCGACCTGAACCCGAGTGGTGTTCTGTTATTGGACTTCTGTGCTAGCCAGTTTGTCCATAACGAACACCATGTTCAAGCATAAGGGTGTCCATCAGTGCATGTGGCACCAGGACACCCTAGGTCGGAGGTCGATGATCGACTTTCTGGTTGTTTCATCTGACCTCCGGCCGTATGTCTTGAACACTCGGGTAAAGAGAGTGGCGGAGCTGTCAACTGATCACCACCTGGTGGTGAGTTGGATCCGATGGCTGGGGAGGAAGTTGGACAGACTTGGCAGACCCAAACGTACTGTGAGGGTCTGCTGGGAACGTTCGGCAGAGTCTCCAGTCAGAGAGATCTTCAACTCCCACCTCCGGCAGAACTTCAACCAGATCCCGGGGGAGGTTGGAGACATTGAGTCAGAGTGGACCATGTTCTCCACCTCCATTGTCGACGCGGCCGCTCGGAGCTGTGCCCGTAAGGTCTCCGGTGACTGTCATGGTGGCAATCCCTGAACCTGGTGGTGGACCCCGGAAGTAAGGGATGCCGTCAAGCTGAAGAAGGAGTCCTATCGAGCCTGGTAGGCTCGGGGGACTCCGGAGGCAGCTGATAGGTACCAGAAGGCCAAGAGAACTTCAGCCCGGATGGTTGTGGAGGCAAAAACCCGGGTCTGGGAGGAGTTCGGTGAGGCCATGGAGAAGGACTATAGGTCGGCCTAGAAGAAATTCTGGCAAACTGTCCGGCACCTCAGGAGGGGGAAGCAGTGCCCTGCACATACTGTTTACAGCGGGTGTGGGACTCTGCTGACTTCGACTGGGGAGATCCTCGGACGGTGGAAGGAGTACTTCGAGGATCTCCTCAAATCCACCGACATGTCTTCCACTTAGGAAGCAGTGGCCGAGCGCTCAGTTGTGGACTCGTCGATCCCCCAAGCTGAGGTCACTGAGGTAGTTGAGAAGCTTCTCGGTGGCAAAGCACCGGGGGTGGATGAGATCCGCCCTGAGTACCTCAAGTCTCTGGATGTTGTGGGGCTGTCTTGGTTGACACACCTCTGCAACATCGCATGGCAGCTGGGAACAGTGCCTCTGGACTGGCAGACTGGGGTGGTGGTCCCTCTGTTTAAGAAGTGGGACCGGAGGGTGTGTTCCAACTACAGGGTGATCACACTCCTCAGCCTCCCCAGAAAAGTCTATGCCAGGGTACTGGAGAGGAGAATTCGGCCGATAGTCGAACCTCGGATTCAGGAGGAACAATGAGGTTTTCGTCCCAGTCATGGAACACTGGCCATCTCCATACCCTCGCCAAGTTGCTGGAGGGTTCATGGGAGTTTGCCCAACCAGTCCACATGTGCTTTGTGGATCTGGAGAAGGCATTCGACTGTGTCCCTCGTGGCGACCTGTGGGGGGTGCTCTGGGAGTATGGGGTCCGGGGCCCTCTGCTAAGGGCTGTCCGGTCCCTATATGACCAGAGCAGGAGTTTGGTTCACTTTGCCGGCAGTAAGTCAGACTTGTTCCCGGTGCATGTTGGACTCATTATTTATATGGACAGAATTTCTAGGCGCAGTCAGGGGCTGGAGGGAGTCCGGTTTCTGGACCACAGGATTTCGTCTCTGCTTTTTGCAGATAATGTTGTCCTGTTGGCTTCATCAAATCAGGACCTTCAGCGTGCACTGGGACGGTTTGCAGCCGAGTGTGAAGCGGCAGGGATGAGAATCAGCACCTCCAAGTCCGAGGCCATGGTTCTCAGTCTGAAAAGGGTGGCTTGTCCCCTTCAGGTCGGTGGAGAGCTCCTGCCTCATGTGGAGGAGTTTAAGTATCTTGGGGTGTTGTTCACGAGTGAGGGAAGTACGAAGCGGGAGATCGACAGGCGGATCGGTGTATCCTCTGCAGTGATGTGGTCGATATACCGGACTGTTGTGGTGAAGAGAGAGCTGAGCGGCAAGGTGAAGCTCTCTATTTGCCAGTCGATCTACGTTCCTACCCTCACCTATGGTCATGAACTTTGGGTCATGACCGAAAGGACAAGATCCCGGATACAGGCGGCTGGAATGAGTTTCCTCCATAGGGTGGCTGGGTGCTCCCTTAGAGATAGGGTGAGGAGCTCGGTCACTCGGGAGGAGCTCAGAGTAGAGTCGTTGCTCCTTCACATCGAGAGGAGTCAGCTGAGGTGGCTCGTGCATCAGTTCCGGATGCCTCCTGGGCGCCTCCCTGGGGAGGTGTTCTGGGCATGTCCAACCGGGAGGAGGCCTCGGGGAAGACCTAGGACACGCTGGAGGGACTATGTCTCTCGGCTGGCCTGGGAACGCCTGGGTATTCCCCCAGAAGAGCTGGAGGAAGTGTCTGGGAAGAGGGAAGTCTGGGCGTCTCTGCTAAGACTGCTGCCCCCGCGACTTGACCCCGGATAAGTGGCAGAAGATGGATGGATGGATGGATGGATGGATGGATGGAAAGAGGGAAATTTGGATTTGCCAGTCAATCCACTGGCATGAATTTGGGAGGTGAGTATAAACAAATAAACCTAGAAAATAGCCCCATAAATACATTAGGAAACATGTTGAGAAACTCCACAAAGACAGGAACCTGAATACATTATGAAACTGTGGATACCATGCAATGCACGCTGCAGCACCACCGTGCTGCCTTCAAACCAAATTAATTATGATATTCAGGCAATATTTCTAACTCATGTCTTACTTGTGTAGGCAGAAACGCAGCTGTAATTTCCTTCTGTTGTATTATCAGCAGCAACTGTAAACACTTTGAATGTGTACTGTACTCCAGGAGTCAGATTATTTATGTTAATGCTGGTGATTTCAGTAGTCTCATTGACTGTCGTATTGAAATTCTCATATTTGATTACATAATGGGACATTTCCCCCATTGCTTCAGTCCACTGCAGTAATATAGAGGTGGTTGTAACATTAACTGCTGTGAGGTTGCTAACAGTGCCAGGCTCTGTGAAGGCAAAAAAGTCCATTAAAACATAGCTTTAGTGTATTTCCTCATTAGAGGAGAACATGATTCTCTATAACATACTTGTATAGACTGAAAGACCAATTGCTTCTCCTTCTGTTATATTATCTGCAGCAACAGCAGATATCAGGAAGGTGTAACTGACTCCAGGACTGAGATCAGTAATGTTAAAGAAAGTGTTTCTGGTTGTTGAATTCATTGTTATGTTGTCATGACTCCACTGTACTTTAAAGAAAAATCTTTCTCCTATTGGTTGAGTCCAGTTCAGAAACAATGAGCTTGTTGTAATGTCAGTCACTGTGAGGTTTTTTGGAACATCAGGTTCTGTGAGTACAGGTTAGAAGCCTTCATGTTAGTAAGTGTCAAAAATCAAAACAGCTAATAACAATTTTCATGCCTTCAATCGACCACAACAAATACTTAATCCTGGACAGGGTCAAACTGGATACAGCATGGAACTGTGGATACCATGCAATGCAACCTGCAGCACCATCATGCTGCCTTCAAACCAAATTATTTATGATATTTAGGCAATATTTCTAACTCATGTCTTACTTGTGTAGGCAGAAACGCAGCTGTAATTTCCATCTGTTGTATTATCAGCAGCAACTGCAAACACTTTGAATGTGTACTGTACTCCAGGAGTCAGATTATTTATGTTAATGCTGGTGATTTCAGTAGTCTCATTGACTGTCGTATTGAAATTCTCATATTTGATTACATAATGGGAAATTTCCCCCATTGCTTCAGTCCACTGCAGTAATATAGAGGTGGTTGTAACATTAGCTGCTGTGAGGTTGCTAACAGTGTCAGGCTCTGTGAAGGCAAAAAAGTCCATTAAAACATATAGCTTTAGCTTAAAAATGTATTTCCACATTAGAGGAGAACATAATTCTCTATAACATACTTGTATAGACTGAAAGACCAATTGCTTCTCCTTCTGTTTTATTATCTGCAGCAACAGCAGATATCAGGAAGGTGTATCTGACTCCAGGACGGAGATCAGTAATGTTAAAGAAAGTGTTTCTGGTTGTTGAATTCATTGTTATGTTGTCATGACTCCACTGTACTTTAAAGAAAAATCTTTCTCCTATTGGTTGAGTCCAGATCAGAAATAATGAGCTTGTTGTAATGTTAGTCACTGTGAGGTTTTTTGGAACATCAGGTTCTGTGAGTACAGGTTAGAAGCCTTCATGTTAGGAAGTGACAAAAATGAAAATGAAACAGACAACTAATAACAAATTTCATGACTTTAATCAACTTCAATTACCACTGAATTATGGACAGGGTCAAACTGGATCTGACACCAATGCAGGGAAAATACAAGTAGAAAATGGAAATAAACACTTTGTGGGATGCAACTCAACTCTAGGGCACCATGTACACAACCATTCACTGACAGAGGCAATTTACATTAGCTACTCAATCCCCTGCATGAATATACAGTAGGAGATGATTATGAACAGATGAACCTAGAAAATAGCCCCATAAATACACTAGGAAACATTTTGAGAAACTCCACAAGACAGGAACCTGAATACAGCATGGAACTGTGGTTACCAAGCAAAGCAACCTGCAGCACCACCATGCCGCCTTCAAACCAAATTATTTATATTTAGGCAATATTTCTAACTCATGACTTACTTGTGTAGGCAAAAACGCAGCTGTAATTTCCTTCTGTTTTATTATCTGCAGCAACTGCAAACACTTTGAATGTGTACTGTACTCCAGGACTGAGATCAGTAATGTTAAAGAAGGTGTTTCTGGTTGTTGAATTCATAGTTATGTTGTCATGACTCCACTGTACTTTAAAGAAAAATCTTTCTCCTATTGGTTGAGTCCAGTTCAGAAACAATGAGCTTGTTGTAATGTCAGTCACTGTGAGGTTTTTTGGAACATCAGGTTCTGTGAGTACAGGTTAGAAGCCATCATGTTAGGAAGTGACAAAAATCAAAACAGCTAATAACAAATTTCATGCCTTCAATCGACTTCATTAACTACTTAATCCTGGACATGGTCACAGTGGCTCTGAAGTCTATGCAGGTAAAAAAACGGATGAAGGTGGAAATAAACTCTTGTTGCGATGCTACTCAACTCTAAGGCACCATGTACACAGACACATTAAAAGACAGAGGCAATTTAGATTTGCCAGTCAATCCACTGGCATGAATTTGGGAGGAGAGTATAAGAAAATAAACCTAGAAAATAGCCCAATAAATGCATTAGGAAACATGTTGAGAAACTCCACAAAGACAGGAACCTGAATACATCACAGAACTGTGGATACCATGCAATGCAACCTGCAGCACCATCATGCTGCCTTCAAACCAAATTAATTATGATATTCTGCCAATATTTCTAACTCATGTCTTACTTGTGTAGGCAGAAACGCAGCTGTAATTTCCTTCTGTTGTATTATCAGCAGCAACTGTAAACACTTTGAATGTGTACTGTACTCCAGGAGTCAGATTAGTTATGTTAATGCTGGTGATTTCAGTAGTCTCATTGACTGTCGTATTGAAATTCTCATATTTGATTACATAATGGGAAATTTTCCCCATTGCTTCAGTCCACTGCAGTAATATAGAGGTGGTTGTAACATTAACTGCTGTGAGGTTGCTAACAGTGCCAGGCTCTGTGAAGGCAAAAAAGTCCATTAAAACTTATAGCTTTAGTGTATTTCCTCATTAGAGGAGAACATAATTCTCTATAACATACTTGTATAGACTGAAAGACCAATTGCTTCTCCTTCTGTTATATTATCTGCAGCAACAGCAGATATCAGGAAGGTGTAACTGACTCCAGGACTGAGATCAGTAATGTTAAAGAAAGTGTTTCTGGTTGTTGAATTCATTGTTATGTTGTCATGACTCCACTGTACTTTAAAGAAAAATCTTTCTCCTATTGGTTGAGTCCAGTTCAGAAACAATGAGCTTGTTGTAATGTCAGTCACTGTGAGGTTTTTTGGAACATCAGGTTCTGTGAGTACAGGTTAGAAGCCTTCATGTTAGGAAGTGACAAAAATCAAAACAGCTAATAACAATTTTCATGCCTTCAATCGACCACATCAAATACTTAATCCTGGACAGGGTCAAACTGGATACAGCATGGAATGTGGATACCATGCAATGCAACCTGCAGCACCATCATGCTGCCTTCAAACCAAATTATTTATGATATTCAGGCAATATTTCTAACTCATGTCTTACTTGTGTAGGCAGAAACGCAGCTGTAATTTCCATCTGTTGTATTATCAGCAGCAACTGCAAACACTTTGAATGTGTACTGTACTCCAGGAGTCAGATTATTTATGTTAATGCTGGTGATTTCAGTAGTCTCATTGACTGTCGTATTGAAATTCTCATATTTGATTACATAATGGGAAATTTCCCCCATTGCTTCAGTCCACTGCAGTAATATAGAGGTGGTTGTAACATTAAATGCTGTGAGGTTGCTAACAGTGTCAGGCTCTGTGAAGTCAAAAAAGTCCATTAAAACATATAGCTTTAGCTTAAAAATGTATTTCCTCATTAGAGGAGAACATTATTCTCTATAACATACTTGTATAGACTGAAAGACCAATTGCTTCTCCTTCTGTTATATTATCTGCAGCAACAGCAGATATCAGGAAGGTGTAACTGACTCCAGGACTGAGATCAGTAATGTTAAAGAAAGTGTTTCTGGTTGTTGAATTCATTGTTATGTTGTCATTACTCCACTGTACTTTAAAGAAAAATCTTTCTCCTATTGGTTGAGTCCAGTTCAGAAACAATGAGCTTGTTGTAATGTTAGTCACTGTGAGGTTTTTTGGAACATCAGGTTCTGTGAGTACAGGTTAGAAGCCATCATGTTAGGAAGTGACAAAAATCTAAATGAAACAGACGACTAATAACAAATTTCATGACTTCAATCGACTTCAATAACCACTGAATTATGCACGGGGTCAAACTGGATCTGACACCAATGCAGGAAAAACAAAACGAGTAGAAAATGGAAATAAACTCTCTGTGGGATGCTACTCAACTCTAGGGCACCATGTACAAAACCATTCACAGACAGAAGCAATTTAGATTTGCCAGTTAATCCACTGGCATGAATTTGGGAGGTGAGTATAAACAAATAAACCTAGAAAATAACCCCATAAATACATTAGGAAACATGTTGAGAAACTCCACAAGACAGGAACCTGAATACAGTATGGAACTGTGGATGCCATGCAATGCAACCTGCAGCACCACCATGCTGCCTTCAAAATAAATTATTTATGATATTCTGGCAATATTTCTAACTCATATCTTACTTGTGTAGAGAGAAACGCAGCTGTTATTTCCTTTTGTTTTATTATCTGCAGCAACTGCAAACACTTTGAATGTGTACTGTACTCCAGGAGTCAGATTATTTATGTTAATGCTGGTGATTTCAGTAGTCTCATTGACTGTCGTATTGAAATTCTCATATTTGATTACATAATGGGAAATTTCCCCCATTGCTTCAGTCCACTGCAGTAATATAGAGGTGGTTGTAACATTAACTGCTGTGAGGTTGCTAACAGTGTCAGGCTCTGTGAAGTCAAAAAAGTCCATTAAAACATATAGTTTTAGTGTATTTCCTCATTAGAGGAGAACATAATTCTCTATAACATACTTGTATAGACTGAAAGACCAACTGCTTCTCCTTCTGTTATATTATCTGCAGCAACAGCAGATATCAGGAAGGTGTAACTGACTCCAGGACTGAGATCAGTAATGTTAAAGAAAGTGTTTCTGGTTGCTGAATTCATTGTTATGTTGTCATGACTCCACTGTACTTTAAAGAAAAATCTTTCTCCTATTGGTTGAGTCCAGTTCAGAAACAATGAGCTTGTTGTAATGTCAGTCACTGTGAGGTTTTTTGGAACATCAGGTTCTGTGAGTACAGGTTAGAAGCCTTCATGTTAGTAAGTGTCAAAAATCAAAACAGCTAATAACAATTTTCATGCCTTCAATCGACCACATCAAATACTTAATCCTGGACAGGGTCAAACTGGATACAGCATGGAGCTGTGGATACCATGCAATGCAACCTGCAGCACCATCATGCTGCCTTCAAACCAAATTATTTATGATATTCAGGCAATATTTCTAACTCATGTCTTACTTGTGTAGGCAGAAACGCAGCTGTAATTTCCATCTGTTGTATTATCAGCAGCAACTGCAAACACTTTGAATGTGTACTGTACTCCAGGAGTCAGATTATTTATGTTAATGCTGGTGATTTCAGTAGTCTCATTGACTGTCGTATTGAAATTCTCATATTTGATTACATAATGGGAAATTTCCCCCATTGCTTCAGTCCACTGCAGTAATATAGAGGTTGTTGTAACATTAAATGCTGTGAGGTTGCTAACAGTGTCAGGCTCTGTGAAGTCAAAAAAGTCCATTAAAACATATAGCTTTAGCTTAAAAATGTATTTCCTCATTAGAGGAGAACATAATTCTCTATAACATACTTGTATAGACTGAACGACCAATTGCTTCTCCTTCTGTTATATTATCTGCAGCAACAGCAGATATCAGGAAGGTGTATCTGACTCCAGGACTGAGATCAGTAATGTTAAAGAAAGTGTTTCTGGTTGTTGAATTCATTGTTATGTTGTCATTACTCCACTGTACTTTACGGGGTCAAATGATCTGCGCACACCAATGCAGGAAAAACAAAACGAGTAGAAAATGGAAATAAACTCTCTGTGGGATGCTACTCAACTCTAGGGCACCATGTACAAAACCATTCACAGACAGAAGCAATTTAGATTTGCCAGTTAATCCACTGGCATGAATTTGGGAGGTGAGTATAAACAAATAAACCTAGAAAATAACCCCATAAATACATTAGGAAACATGTTGAGAAACTCCACAAGACAGGAACCTGAATACAGTATGGAACTGTGGATGCCATGCAATGCAACCTGCAGCACCACCATGCTGCCTTCAAAATAAATTATTTATGATATTCTGGCAATATTTCTAACTCATATCTTACTTGTGTAGAGAGAAACGCAGCTGTTATTTCCTTTTGTTTTATTATCTGCAGCAACTGCAAACACTTTGAATGTGTACTGTACTCCAGGAGTCAGATTATTTATGTTAATGCTGGTGATTTCAGTAGTCTCATTGACTGTCGTATTGAAATTCTCATATTTGATTACATAATGGGAAATTTCCCCCATTGCTTCAGTCCACTGCAGTAATATAGAGGTGGTTGTAACATTAAATGCTGTGAGGTTGCTAACAGTGTCAGGCTCTGTGAAGTCAAAAAAGTCCATTAAAACATATAGCTTTAGCTTAAAAATGTATTTCCTCATTAGAGGAGAACATTATTCTCTATAACATACTTGTATAGACTGAAAGACCAATTGCTTCTCCTTCTGTTATATTATCTGCAGCAACAGCAGATATCAGGAAGGTGTAACTGACTCCAGGACTGAGATCAGTAATGTTAAAGAAAGTGTTTCTGGTTGTTGAATTCATTGTTATGTTGTCATTACTCCACTGTACATTAAAGAAAAATCTTTCTCCTATTGGTTGAGTCCAGTTCAGAAACAATGAGCTTGTTGTAATATCAGTCACTGTGAGGTTTTTTGGAACATCAGGTTCTGTGAGTACAGGTTAGAAGCCATCATGTTAGGAGGTGACAAAAATCTAAATGAAACAGACGACTAATAACAAATTTCATGACTTCAATCGACTTCAATAACCACTGAATTATGCACGGGGTCAAACTGGATCTGACGCCAATGCAGGAAAAACAAAAAAGTAGAAAATGGAAATAAACTCTCTGTGGGATGCTACTCAACTCTAGGGCACCAAGTACAAAACCATTCACAGACAGAAGCAATTTAGATTTGCCAGTTAATCCACTGGCATGAATTTGGGAGGTGAGTATAAACAAATAAACCTAGAAAATAACCCCATAAATACATTAGGAAACATGTTGAGAAACTCCACAAGACAGGAACCTGAATACAGCATGGAACTGTGGATACCATGCAATGCAACCTGCAGCACCACCATGCTGCCTTCAAAATAAATTATTTATGATATTCAGGCAATATTTCTAACTCATGTCTTACTTGTGTAGAGAGAAACGCAGCTGTTATTTCCTTTTGTTTTATTATCTCCAGCAACTGCAAACACTTTGAATGTGTACTGTACTCCAGGAGTCAGATTATTTATGTTAATGCTGGTGATTTCAGTAGTCTCATTGACTGTCGTATTGAAATTCTCATATTTGATTACATAATGGGAAATTTCCCCCATTGCTTCAGTCCACTGCAGTAATATAGAGGTGGTTGTAACATTAACTGCTGTGAGGTTGCTAACAGTGTCAGGCTCTGTGAAGTCAAAAAAGTCCATTAAAACATATAGTTTTAGTGTATTCCTCATTAGAGGAGAACATAATTCTCTATAACATACTTGTATAGACTGAAAGACCAACTGCTTCTCCTTCTGTTATATTATCTGCAGCAACAGCAGATATCAGGAAGGTGTATCTGACTCCAGGACTGAGATCAGTAATGTTAAAGAAAGTGTTTCTGGTTGCTGAATTCATTGTTATGTTGTCATGACTCCACTGTACTTTAAAGAAAAATCTTTCTCCTATTGGTTGAGTCCAGTTCAGAAACAATGAGCTTGTTGTAATGTCAGTCACTGTGAGGTTTTTTGGAACATCAGGTTCTGTGAGTACAGGTTAGAAGCCTTCATGTTAGTAAGTGTCAAAAATCAAAACAGCTAATAACAATTTTCATGCCTTCAATCGACCACATCAAATACTTAATCCTGGACAGGGTCAAACTGGATACAGCATGGAACTGTGGATACCATGCAATGCAACCTGCAGCACCATCATGCTGCCTTCAAACCAAATTATTTATGATATTCAGGCAATATTTCTAACTCATGTCTTACTTGTGTAGGCAGAAACGCAGCTGTAATTTCCATCTGTTGTATTATCAGCAGCAACTGCAAACACTTTGAATGTGTACTGTACTCCAGGAGTCAGATTATTTATGTTAATGCTGGTGATTTCAGTAGTCTCATTGACTGTCGTATTGAAATTCTCATATTTGATTACATAATGGGAAATTTCCCCCATTGCTTCAGTCCACTGCAGTAATATAGAGGTGGTTGTAACATTAACTGCTGTGAGGTTGCTAACAGTGTCAGGCTCTGTGAAGGCAAAAAAGTCCTTTAAAAACATAGTTTAGAAAAGTATTTCTACGGTAGGTTAAGGCTCCACTGCATCTGACATGCTGCGTTATGGATGACAGTTTCAACATTTTGATCCATAAAAACTCATGCTTTTTCCTACCTAGATAAAACAGTATTGCTTCAAGAGACAGCTCAGTACTTAACACATGTGCTACCAAGGAAGTCTACTGAAGTTAGATTTGTTTACATGTATGTTTGCTGCATTTCAGTATATACATGAAGCTAAACAAAACATGTTACACAACAGTACAGGACTTACTTGTGAATGCTGAGATTTGAGTTGATGCTCCTGTAGTTTGGTTATCTTCAGCAACTGCAGTAACAGTGAATGTGTATCTCACTCCAGCAGTCAGACCAGTGACAGTGTAAGACGTGTTAGAAGTGTTAAAGCTGTTATTCCCAGTGCCATTAGTCCAGTTTACTGTAAAGAAGGACCTGCTCCCTTGTGGCTCATTCCAGGTTAGAGATACAGATGATATGGTTTTGATAAAGGCAGTGAGATTGCTGGCAACATCTGGCACTGCAAAAGACAGTCACACACAGAAACACAGACACACCCCACACACAGTAATTACTGACATCTGTATTTTTAATAATTAAAAATTTATCTCCAGAAATATGTCCTAAAATTTATTAAAACTCTACTACATAAATACTAAAACAAAACTACACTTACATAAAAAAGAAACAGGAGATTCAAATTATAGAAAGAAATTTACTACTCATTTTAAGAATTTTGAGTAAGTTGTAATGAATAAAGTTGTCAGGACTTACATGTGAATGCTGAGATTTGAGTTGATGCTCCTCTAGTTTGGTTATCTGCAGCAACTGCAGTAACAGTGAATGTGTATCTCACTCCAGCAGTCAGACCAGTGACATTGTAAGACGTGTTAGAAGTGTTAAAGCTGTTATTCCCAGTGCCATTAGTCCAGTTTACTGTAAAGAAGGACCTGTTCCCTTGTGGCTCATTCCAGGTTAGAGATACAGATGATATGGTTTTGATAAAGGCAGTGAGATTGCTGGCAACATCTGGCACTGCAAATCATAGACACACACATACACACAAACATATAAATGAGATTGTACTGGTCTGTTGTAGTGAAGAGAGTGAAAGGCAAAACTCTCATTTAACAGGTTAATCTATGTCACACAAAGCACAATCTCTTCTCTAGGGTCACACACAGCACTTTTATATATATATATATATATATATACGTATATATATATATATATATATATATATATATATATATACGTATATATACATACATAAAGTATAAAAAAGCAAGAAATAAAATAATAAAAAGTATAAACTATATAAGAAAACTATATAAAAATATCCAAAAAAAGGGGGCTGCATAGATCAGTGGGGATGGAGAGAGAGGTCCAGTTCTAGATCCTGCGTGTTTCCTTGTTTAAACTCCGAATGGCCTGTGGGAAGAAGCTTCTCCTCATCCTCTCTGTGTTTGCTTTCAGGGAGCGGAAGCGTTTCCCTGAACGCAACTAGGAAAAGAGTCCATTGTTGGGATGGCTGAGATCTTTTGCAATCTTCCTGGCTCTGATCCGGCACCGCGTGCTGCAGATGTCCTGCAGGTCAGGAAGCTCAGTGTGGATGGTACGTTCAGCTGACCGCACCACCCTCTGGAGGGCTTGCCTGTCCTGCATGGTGCTGTTCCCGAACCAGGAAGTGATGCTACCCGTCAGGACGCTCTCAATGGTGTAGGTGTAGAAGGTCTTTAGCACCTGAGAGGGTAGTCTGAAGTCCCTCAAGCGTCTCAGATGGTACAGACGCTGCCGGGCCTTCTTCACCAGGGTGTTAATGTGACAGGACCAAGACAGGGTCTACTCTCTCTACTGGGTCCCGTTGATGTTTAGAGGTTGGTATGACCAATCCTGCTTTGTGCTGAAGTCCACTATCAACTCCTTAGTCTTGCTAACGTTCAGGAGAAGATTGTTCTCCTGGCACCCTCTCTCCAGGTTTTTAGTTTCCTGTAGGTAGGCCGTCTCGTCGTTGGTGGAGATCAGGCCCACCACAACAGTGTCGCCAGCAATCTTGATGATGGTGGTGGAGTTGGAAGTGGCCACACAGACATAAGTGTACAGTGAGTACAGCAGGGGGCTCAGAACACAACCCTGGGGGGCTCCAGTGCTGAGAGTGAGGGTGGATGATGTGTGTTTGCCCACCCGTACAGCTTGTGGTCTGTCTGTCAGGAAGTTGGAGATCCACTGACACAGCGGCAGGCTGAGTCCCAGGACCTCCAACTTAGAGGTGAGCGTGGAGGGAATTATGGTGTTAAACGCTGAACTGTAGTCCACAAACAGCATTTTCGCATAATTCCCTTTTCTGCAGTCCAGGTGGCTCAACGTGGTGTGGAGAAGATGAGCAATGGCGTTCTCAGTAGAATAAATCACATATCTCACAGAGCTGGTATGCCCTCATTCTTTTGGCACTCTCCAAAACTTGTAGTCTCTTATATCTTCTTTACTTGTGTGTATGGGATAACCAACATTTCAGAAATTCAATTAACAGGCCACACACAGGTTTGGGATGCAACTACACATTTATAAAAAGAAAAAAAATCATCAAGTCAAAAATGGAGCAGTGGAAAATGCATTTATGATTCTTTGGAAGGTTTATTTGCAGTCTGAATAACAGGATAGTCTGCACATGCTCTCAGTATTCAAGAGAGGATTCAAGATGTAACTAAATTCTCAAATAAACCTTGAACAATGGGGGGCACGGTGGCTTAGTGGTTAGCACGTTCGCCTCACACCTCCAGGGTTGGGGGTTCGATTCCCGCCTCCACCTTCTGTGTGTGGAGTTTGCATGTTCTCCCCGTGCCTCGGGGGTTTCCTCCGGGTACTCCGGTTTCCTCCCCCGGTCCAAAGACATGCATGGTAGGTTGATTGGCATCTCTGGAAAATTGTCTGTAGTGTGTGATTGCGTGAGTGAATGAGAGTGTGTGTGTGTGTGCCCTGCGATGGGTTGGCACTCCGTCCAGGGTGTATCCTGCCTTGATGCCCGATGACGCCTGAGATAGGCACATGCTCCCCGTGACCTGAGGTAGTTCGGATAAGCGGTAGAAAATGAATGAATGAACCTTGAACAATTTGCAAAGCTCAGGAATTTCTAAGTTGTCCTTAAGGTTTATAAGAACCAGCCATTCAGTAATGGTGTTTGCTTCAGATTCATCCAAAATCACCCCATACTTCCTAATGAGCGACCACTGTCCACTGAGCATCAACGGATTCTCTGTAGAGATCATTGAGAGCACCAAATTCCTTCGTATTCATCTGGCGGAGCACCTCACCTGGTCACTCAACTCCAGCTTCATTACCAAGAAAGCCTAGCAGCGTCTCTACTACTTACGAAGGCTGAGGAAAGCACATGTCCCTTACCCCATCCTGACTACGTTATACAGAGGGACCATTGAGAGCATCCTGAGCAGCTGCCTCACGGTCTGGTTTGGGAATTGCACCATCTCTGATAACAAGACCCTGCATCAGATAGTGAGAACAGCTGAGAAGGTCAGTGGAGTCTCTCTTCCCTCTATCAAGACATTTACACAACACGCTGCATCCGCAAAGCCAACAGCATTGTGGACGACCCCACACACCCCTTACACACACTCTTCTACCATCTGCCATCTGGAAAAATGTACTGAAGCATTCAGGCCCTCACTACCAGACTGTGTAACAGTTTCTTCCCACAAGCCATCGGACTCCTCAATAACTGAACTGAACTGTACTGAGCACAATACACACACGCACACTCAACTGTATGGACTGCACTGATCTTCATTAAATACACACTCTTCCAATATACATCCATGTACACAGCACCACCATATCAAACTGTTTGCATGCTGTTTTGCAAACTCTTTTTGGTCTATGCACATGCTGTCTTGCACATTTCTGTCAATTGCTGTTTTGCACAATTCATTAAAATACCTCACATAACTGCTGCTATCATAGTAACTGTTCATTACAGTATTTCTGCACATGTACTATTGAATATACAGTATGTACTCTGGCCAGAGTAGTCTTTTGTGTATTGTCTTTTGTGTAATGTCTTGTATTGTTTGTTTGCACTGTCTTTTGTCTTGCATTGTTTGCACCAGGCTGCACAGACTACCTTACTTACAGTAAGTCCTTAGCTCTGTGTTGTTTTATGTAGCTCTGTCTTTATTCTATGTAGCACCATGGTCCTGGAAAAACCTTGTCTCATTTCACTATGTACTGCGTCAGCTACATATGGTTGAAATGACAATAAAAGCTTCTTGACTAGACTTGACTTGACTAATGACAAATCTCAGGAAGTGTCCCTAGTACAGGACCTACTTGTGAATGCTGAGATATAAGCTGATGCTCCTGCAGTCTGTCCAACCGCAGCAACTACAGTAACAGTGAATGTGTAGTTCATTCCAGCAGTCAGACCAGTGATGGTGTAAGATGTGTTTGAGGTGAAACTGCTGTAATTCACACTGCCATTATTCCATTCTATTTTAAATGACTAGTCCTTATATGTCTCATTCCAGGTTAAAGACACGGTTAATGTTGTCTTGTTAAAGACAGCAAGACTGTCGACAACATCTGGATTTATCATAGATGGATTTTTACAGAAATCAAAAATGCTTTCTTTTCAAAATATTGTAAATGTTTTGTTCCCAAATGTCATGACAAAACTGAGTGAGAGAAACAGAGTTCTTAAATGTTCTTTAAAATTTTTTATAGCTGATTATTTCTGGCAGCCATAATGAGGTACTCACTGGACTCTGTGAGACTGAGCATGTATTATCATAAAATAGTAGTAATTCATATTTAGTTAGTATGTAGGTAAAGTAGGGTCATATAAACGTTGTATTCATTTAATACTCATTTAAAAACTAGTTTACACGCAACGGAAGCAGTCATAAGCTGATGCTATGCAGCAAATTTGACTTCCATTAACATGGAAATATGTTTAGTTGCTTGCAGAACAAGACTTACTTGTGAATGCTGAGATTTTAGTTGAGGCTCCTGTACTTTGGTTATCTGCAGCAACTGCAGTAACAGTGAATGTGTATCTCACTCCAGCAGTCAGACCAGTGACAGTGTAAGACGTGTTAGAAGTGTTAAAGCTGTTATTCCCAGCGCCATTAGTCCAGTTTACTGTAAAGAAGGACCTGCTCCCTTGTGGCTCATTCCAGGTTAGAGACACAGATGATGTGGTTTTGCTAGAGACATTGAGACTGGTGACAACATTTGGATCTGTGAAACACACACACACACACACACACACAATTATTTTCTCACATTTAAGTAAAACATTTTAAAACATTGTATTAAGAAATCTATTAAATTTGTCTGTTTAAAATTTTTAATTATTAAAGCTCTAGTTGTAAATGACTGAAACATTATTCAGGCCTACAAATACAGAGACACAGACAAATATAATTACACAGAGAGAAATATATTATTCATTTTAGTCTGTTATGTATTTTAAGCATGTTCAGATGTTCAGTCAGTCAAAATGAATTTAAAGTTCAGTAAAATCGGTCCAATGTATTCGGCTTTTTTATATATTGGCAGTACAGGACATACATGTGAATGCTGAGATTTGAGTTGGTGCTCCTCTAGTTTGGTAATCTGCAGCAACTGCAGTAACAGTGAATGTGTATCTCACTCCAGCAGTCAGACCAGTGACAGTGTAAGACGTGTTAGAAGTGTCAAAGCTGTTATTCCCAGTGCCATTAGTCCAGTTTACTGTAAAGAAGGACCTGCTCCCTTGTGGCTCATTCCAGGTTAGAGACACAGATGATGTGGTTTTGATAGAGACATTGAGACCAGTGACAACATTTGGATCTATTAATCACACACACACACAGAAAGAGAGAGAGAGAGAGAGAGAGAGAGAGAGAGAGAGCAATGAGTTTGGCTCTGTGGAGCATACATATAAAAATTACTACTATCAAAATAAAGGACAAAATAATTATCTCTTATTATGTCTATCGTTTTATTTCTATGACTATTATTTTTAATCAATAAAAAATAACATTTTTGAATAATAATTTCTGTTATTAAATCTAATCATGTGAAATACAGGCCTTACGTGTGAATGCTGAGATTTGAGTTGATGCTCCTCTAGTTTGGTAATCTGCAGCAACTGCAGTAACAGTGAATGTGTATCTCACTCCAGCAGTCAGACCAGTGACATTGTAAGACGTGTTAGAAGTGTCAAAGCTGTTATTCCCAGTGCCATTAGTCCAGTTAACTATAAAGAAGGACCTGCTCCCTTGTGGCTCATTCCAGGTTAGAGATACAGATGATGTGGTTTTGATAGAGATATTGAGACCAGTGACAACATTTGGATCTATTAATCACACACACAGAGAAAGAGAGAAAGCGAGAGAGAGAGAGAGAGAGCAGTGAGTTTGCCTCTGTGAAGCATACATATAAAAATTACTACTATCAAAATAAAGGACAAAATAATAATCTGTTATTATGTCTATCATTTTATTTCTATGTCTATTTTTTAATCAATAAAAATACAATTGTTGAATAATAATTTCTGTTATTAAAACTAATCATGTGAAATACAGGCCTTACGTGTGAATGCTGAGATTTGAGTTGGTGCTCCTCTAGTTTGGTAATCTGCAGCAACTGCAGTAACAGTGAATGTGTATCTCACTCCAGCAGTCAGACCAGTGACAGTGTAAGACGTGTTAGAAGTGTCAGTGATGTTATTCCCAGTGCCATTAGTCCAGTTAACTGTAAAGAAGGACCTGCTCCCTTGTGGCTCATTCCAGGTTAGAGACACAGATGATGTGGTTTTGCTAGAGACATTGAGACTGGTGACAACATTCGGATCTATTAATCACACACACACACACACACACACACACACACACACACACACACACACACACACACATATATATAAATGTTTTCAAGCGAATGGGCAAAATGAATACATTAAGTATGTATTAAACAATATTTCATATTGATGACACTATGTATCTTACCTCTGACAAAATCATCATCCTAAAACAAATTTTTTACACTACAGTAAATACTAAATAATAAATAATGGATATACAACAAATGCTAATGGATCTTTTCTCACAATATTTCTTACATTTAAAAGGTTTTAAACATTTAGACCAGAACTGTTGTAATGCTCAGTCAAGATGATGACGAAGGAGAAAAAACATCTTACAGAAAAAAGCTTAAATTTCATATAGTTTAGTTTGTTTTTATTGTTCAAAATCAAATATAACAAACCACCTTCATAACTGCTATCTTTGATATTCTGTGATTATTCACCTCTATTAAATTGTTATATAATGCTAAGTAAAGCACAGGACTTACTTGTGAATGCTGAGATTTGAGTTGGTGCTCCTCTAGTTTGGTAATCTGCAGCAACTGCAGTAACAGTGAATGTGTAGCTCACTCCAGCAGTCAGACCAGTGACAGTGTAAGACGTGTTAGAAGTGTTAAAGCTGTTATTCCCAGTGCCATTAATCCAGTTTACTGTAAAGAAAGACCTGCTCCCTTGTGGCTCATTCCAGGTTAGAGATACAGATGATGTGGTTTTGCTAGAGACATTGAGACTGGTGACAACATTCGGATCTGTTAGTCACACACACAGAGAGAGAGAGAGCGAGAGAGAGAGAGAGAGAGAGAGAGAGAGAGAGAGCGCAAAATGTACAGTATTAAAGTTAGTGATTGAACTGGATTGGACACTAAGCTTAACAGTCTGACGTACAGCTTGAATAGGGTGCAATTTCCCCTCAGGAAGCAGGCTAGACACACATGAAACACTTCTACTGGTGTTCACCTGCCAAGTTTGCTTTAAATGATACTTATGTTGAGTCTTTAAAAAAGATTTTACTGGGTGAAGCACTAGCTAAATAAAATTTACATAACTAACACCTACTCCAACATCCAGCATGTGCACCATGCCATTCTCCTTCCACTAAGAGATGTCAGACAGACAAGCCTATATACATGAAACACATTTTGTTGCTCCATAGGAACACTTGAGGAGGAGACTTCTCCATCTCCTGTGAGAAGGCTCTATCTGTGGCTTAGGAACAGAAAAATGCTTCTGTAAATCTCCCAATTGCCAGGTAGACTGGAGACAAGCAACTATGGCTGAGGAATAGCTGGAAGCTAGCTATCTCGCTAGCTAATTTGAGTTTGTTTTTGTTTGAAACTGGACAAATATGCGGTTTGAAGACAGCAAAACTGTGCATGCACTCAAAAAGTATTTTTAAAGCTGGAGAAACATCGCTGCACAACCAATATCGGTTATTACCTAACGATTGAGTTTAAATTGTGGACTGTTTCGCTAAGGCCCCCAAAGCAGCCGTGTAAACATAAAGCATATTTTGTTACACTTTGATGGCTTGATGATGTTGCATTAGATATTAAATATAGGATAGTGTTCCATACCTGACTCCTGTGTTTCGCAATGGCAGGTCTATTGAAATACTATACAGTATGTCTCGCCCAAAGTGAGATAGCAAAATAAATTATAATTTTTTTTTTTATAAAAGCTGTCTTTTTCACTGTGCAAACTGACATATTAAATAAAACATAAGCTTTCTTCTTATTATTTTTTTAAATTCTGTGTTAAAGTAAAATGAAATTATAACTATATTTCAGCAGGAAGCTGCTTTGTGTTTTTCTTCTATTTTCTCCCATTTTCTGAATAGATGCCAATATATTATTAGTTTGAATAGTACAGAATTTTAAGCAGATTCAGATGTTCAGTCAGTCAAATATAACCTACAGTTCAATCTAATCCGTCTAATGAATTATGCTGTCCATCAGCAATAAACCACTTACTTGTGAATTTTAAGATTTGATTCATGTTTTCAAATATTAAACTAAATGTAATACAATGGGGGGGGGCACGGTGGCTTAGTGGTTAGCACGTTCGCCTCACACCTCCAGGGTCGGGGTTCGATTCCCGCCTCCACCTTGTGTGTGTGGAGTTTGCATGTTCTCCCCGTGCCTCGGGGGTTTCCTCCGGGTACTCCGGTTTCCTCCCCTGGTCCAAAGACATGCATGGTAGGTTGATTGGCATCTCTGGAAAATTGTCCCTAGTGTGTGATTGCGTGAGTGAATGAGAGTGTGTGTGTGTGCCCTGCGATGGGTCCCCGTGACCCGAGGTAGTTCGGATAAGCGGTAGAAGATGAATGAATGAATGAATGTAATACAATGTTATATTGTCTGCACTATAAGACTTACTTGTGAATGCTGAGATTTGAGTTGGTGCTCCTGTACTTTGGTTATCTGCAGCAACTGCAGTAACAGTGAATGTGTATCTCACTCCAGCAGTCAGACCAGTGACATTGTAAGACGTGTTAGAAGTGTCAAAGCTGTTATTCCCAGTGTCATTAGTCCAGTTTACTGTAAAGAAGGACCTGTTCCCTTGTGGCTCATTCCAGGTTAGAGACACAGATGATGTGGTTTTGCTAGAGACATTGAGACTGGTGACAACATTCGGATCTATTAATCACATACACACACACACACACACACACACACACACAAACATTTTGTAATTAATAGCACCTTTAAAAAGAATGGGCAAAATGATTACATAAAGTAGGTATTAAACAATATTTCATATTAATGACACTATGTATCTTACCTCTGACAAAATTATCATCCTAAAACAAATTTTCTACACTACAGTAAATACTAAATAATAAATAATGGATATACAACAAATGCTAATGGATCTTTTCTCACAATATTTCTTACATTTAAAAGGTTTTAAACATTATACCAAAACTGTTATAATGCTCAGTCAAGATGATGACGAAGGAGAAAAAACATCTTACAGTTTACAAATCATATAGTTTAGATTATTTTTGTTGTTCAAAATCAAATATAACAAATAGGGCTGGGCGATATGGCCGAAAACTGTATCACGACATCAGTGTTTCATATCGGTCGATATCGATAATTATTGAACTTTTTTATGGCCCATTTAAAATAAGGACCAGGAGAAAAATATATTACATTTAAACATTTTTATTTTAAACTTAACCTTCCTCTTATCGTAATCCCTTCAGTTATTAAGACAGAAATGTCAACAACCAGGAAAAATCAAATAATTAAAATGTAAACATAAGTCTAAAGTCTCAATGAACACTTAATTATCTCTTAACAAAAGGTGCAAAATGAAAGAAAATGTAAGAAATGCTTAATAAAGTGTAATAAAATAGTGCAAAGTGTTAAATATAAACATAAAGAAACCTGAGAATTTAGTGCAAGTTTAGTGCTAGGAAGTTCACTAGCTGTTCACCTTTTGGTGAATAAAGTGTTTTGTATGTGCAGTGTTTTGTAAACATAAATAAAACTGAGGTAGACTGAGATACATCTGTAATATTAAACACAAACCTGATACAGTACAGTAACATTGTATGAAATATAAAACCTGCAGAAATATGAAAAAGTAACAAGTTATTCTTACTCTAATCATACTTGAAGTTGAACTATTCAAGTATATTTTCGTAGACTTATAATTAGGGCTGTAGCTATCGAATATTTTAGTAATCGAGTATTCTACCAAAAATTTCATTGATTAATCGAATAATCTGATAAAATGTATTTTTACTTATTTAAAGAACAATATTAAATATACAAGAGAAAATAAGACGGGTCTCTTAAAATGACTAACTAATTGGTTTCCTTTTTTAGAAAAATTAACTTTTATTTTTTAAATGCATAGTGTGCAATGCATACAACAATATTTTCTATCAAAAATAAACATTTAGATATTACCCATTGTTTCTGTACTTGTACTGTGAACAATGACAAAGTTGACTGAGAAGAATTAAGTACATTTAAGTGTCATACATTCTGGGTTTTAAATGAACCCTTTTCTGAGATGCAAAAACAAAAACATAAATGATAAATGTATCAAAACTAAGGTATACATTAAAATAAATAGTAATAATAATACAAAAATACTGCCTTTAAGTCATGCAACTTAACTTTCAGAACTAAAAGATTCTAAATCTACAGCTCAGGCATAACAAACCTTTACTGTCAAATTTGGAATGCTTTGTGGTATTTAAGAGGCAACAAACATGGACAGGAAACACCGAGTGCTTTAAGCATATGTATATATATATATATATATATATATATACAGTTGAGGCCAAAATTATTAGCCCCCCAGGAATTTTGGAACATTTTCCTAAAGATCTTTCCAATGTTTGCAGCATTGATAAAACTTGATATAATCAAACATTCGCCAGTGCTATTTAGTAGCTTTTGGTACATTTTGGAATATAAAATACATTTTTAGGCTTGCTTTATAATCAAATATAGTGAAAATGGGGTGGTCAAAAATATTAGCCCCTTGTGAATATTTGCTTTCAAAACACACCCAATTAATCAATCAGCTTTCAAAACACACCTAATTAATCAATCAGCTTTCAAACCACACCTGTGCAGTCAATTGGCTTCCTAACAACACCTGGGCATTCAATCAGCATTAAAGGACTCCAAGGAACAGGGCACTTGAACACATTATTGGGAGAGACTACTTTTACTCACCATGCCAAAGACAAAGGAAATCAGTCTTGAGCTCAGAAAGAAGATAGTGGAGGCTCATGATAAGGGGGAAGGCTATACTGCCATTTCCAAGCTTTTCACAGTGTCTAGAACCGCCGTACGTTGCATCATTGCCAAGTACAAGGAGACAAATTCTGTAAGAAACAAACCTGGGCGTGGTCGTAAGCGCAAGATTTCAAGAACCCTGGAGAGGAAAATAGTCAGAGATATCAGCAAGATGCCCCAGACATCTGCCAAGATGATTGTTGCTGACCTGGCCTCTTCTGGAGTTGATGTTTCAAGGAACACAGTTGTGAGGGCTCTTCATCGTGGTGGGCTTCAGGGCCATCATCCCAGAAGAACCCCTTTACTCAAACAGCGGCACATCACAGCTAGACTGAGGTTTGCCCGTGAACATTTGAAAGGTAAAGATGAGTTTTGGGAGTCTGTGCTTTGGTCTGATGAGACTAAACTGGAACTGTTTGGGCACATGGATGTTGCTTATGTTTGGCGAAGAAAGGGTGAGGCCTTCAACCCTAAGAACACAGTTCCCACAGTTAAACATGGTGGTGGGAGCATCATGCTGTGGGGCTGTTTTGCAGCTTCAGGCACAGGGAGCCTTGTTCGGGTGCATGGCATCATGAAAAAAGAAAATTATGTTGACATTTTGAGGGATAATATGCAGAAATCTGCTCGTAGTCTAGCCTTAGGTCGTCGCTGGGTCTTCCAACAAGACAATGACCCAAAGCATACATCGAAATTGGTCCAACAGTTCCTGAAGGATACCAAAACAAAGGTCCTGGAGTGGCCCGCACAGAGCCCAGACCTCAATCCTATTGAGAATCTGTGGCGAGTGCTCAAAGTGAATGTCCATGCTCGGAAACCACGTAATTTGGACCAGCTGGAGCAATTTGCAATGGAAGAATGGGCTAAAATCCCTCAGGAAACCTGTGCCAACCTAGTAAAGAACTACTCTAAGAGGTTGTTGTCAGTTGTGGCTCAGAAAGGGTTCACTATTGACTATTAATGACCGGGGGCTAATAATTTTGGACGTTTCATTTTTGCCCTTTCTTGTTTCAACTCACTATTTCAATTAAATATCCTAATCAAACTTAGTGGAGATTTTGTCTTTGTTATTTTGGAAACAAACACACTATAAAACACTTGTTGTTAATGGTCATTTCCATGGAGAAATCAAGAGTTTTGTCTAATTTCATAAGGGGGCTAATAATTTTGGCCTCAACTGTATATATATATATATATATATATATATATATATATATATATATTAATCAGAATATAAAAGTCTCTCTCTCTCAATGTGTGTGCTTTAAAAGTCTTTAAAGGAGCATGTGATTGCAACGAAAAAAGGTATCAACATGCTCAGAACTGAGGCTTGCCCTGTGCTTTGAAGAAATGTTTCCTGCTGCTGAAAACAGACTCTGATGGTGTCCCAAACCTTGGACATTTTCTGTCGTTTTCTCCTGTTTATTTCATCTCTTTGCTCATTGACATTGTTATCGCGCCCTTCCATTTTGCAGCCCACACTAACGCGCGCCCTCAAATCAAAAGATCGCTAACTCCTCGCGTCTCCTTCCGCGTTTACGTAAGCGCATTGTCACACACACACAAAATAATTGTACAAGAACATGACGTGAGCTTTAAAATAAATTAAAAGAGGCTTCGAGGCAGAGGGACTTGCCTCGAACAAATTTTGTAATCGAGTTACTCGAGGAATCGTTTCAGCCCTAGTTATAATATCCAAAAAACTGCCATACTGGCGAGCTGAATTTTTTTCTCTTTTATTTACAATTTCCTCGCTCGCTGCGGCTCATTTTCTGCTTATCAGTCACCGGTTACTGAAGAGGAATCCAGCACCAGCACGAGACAACGATATGGCGCAACCAAACATGATACTGTTACATGATTGGCTGTTAGAGTGTTACTCCCCAAGTTGCTAGGTTACCAGAGAGTGAGTGCCTTTGTTAATGCAACCAAACATGCTTCGCAACCTCTGTTTTCTTCCGACGAAGAATAAAAAATATTGAACGTCTTATCGAGCACATTTTTTATTGCTATCGATCACGTGTCTATCACGATACATATCGTTATCGTTTTATCGCCCAGCCCTAATATCAAACCACCTTCATAACTGCTATCTTTGTTTTAAAGAAAAAGAATACAGTCTGTGATTATTCACCTCTATTATTTAAATTGTTATATAATGCTAATTAAAGGACAGGACTTACTTGTGAATGCTGAGATTTGAGTTGGTGCTCCTGTAGTTTGGTTATCTGCAGCAACTGCAGTAACAGTGAATGTGTAGCTCACTCCAGCAGTCAGACCAGTGACAGTGTAAGACGTGTTAGAAGTGTCAAAGCTGTTATTCCCAGTGCCATCAGTCCAGTTTACTGTAAAGAAGGACCTGCTCCCTTGTGGCTCATTCCAGGTTAGAGACACAGATGATGTGGTTTTGCTAGAGACATTGAGACTGGTGACAACATTTGGATCTATTAATCACACACACACCCACACACACACACACACACACACACACATATAAATGTTTTGTAATTAATCACAGCTTTCAAGAGAATGGGCAAAATGAATACATTAAGTAGGTATTAAACAATAGTTAATATTGATGACACTATGTATCTTACCTCTGACAAAATTATTATCCCAAAAGAAATTTTCTACATTACAGCAAATACTAAATAATAAATAATAAATGTAAAACAAATGCTGATGGATCTTTCTCGCAATATTTCTTAAATTTAAAAGGTTTTAAACATTTACACCAGAACTGTTATAATGCTCAGTGAGGATGATGACGAAGGAAGAAAACCATCTTACAGAAAAAAGCTTAAATTTCATATAGTTAAGGCCCGAGCAGAGAATGGTGCGAAGCCCTATTGTTTTTGCTCGGGTTTATTAGGGCCTGAGCACCGAATGGTGCGAAGCCCTATTGTTTTTCCTCGGGAGTATTATATATACTTTTATTGTGTATTTTTTTGTGTAATATTTTTATATATTTTTTTTTTTCACACATTGGCCAATTGGGGTCCCTTAACATGCTCGAAAACTCTTGAAATTTGGCACACATGTCAGAGTCGTGCGACACTAGGCTCGGGCAAAGGCTGGAATACAGGCGTGGCAGGGGGGCTCTGTAGCGCCCCGTAATGCAAAAACAAACATTGGTGCACAGATCGGGCAATTATATACGCACATGTACGAGAGTTGGTACACATATAGATCTCATTGACCCGAACAACTTTCGCGCTCTAAACTATGAGCTCCGCCCAACAGGAAGTCGGCCATTTTGGATTGTTTTATAAGTGCATGCGGTGAACTTTTAAATACTCCTCCTATGGAATTCATGCGATTGACAGCAAATGTGGTGAACATGACGTGCCTTAAAATGCTCGAAAACACCGGAAATTTGGCACAGACGTCAAAGTCGTCTGCCATTAGGACTGGGCAAAGGCTGGAACATAGGCGTGGCAGTAGGGCTCTGTAGCGCCCCCTGAATTGGAAAAATAAATATTGGTGCACAGATCGGCCAAACATGTACGCACATGTACGAGAGTTGGTATGTATATAGATCTCATCGACCCAAACAAATTCAACAAATTTCAAAAGTGCCTGTGGTGAACTTTTAAATACTCCTCCTAGGGAATTCATGCGAATGATATCAAAAGTGGTGAACATGATGCCGAGACATTGCACTTGCTAAATTGCAAAGGGATTTTTGATATCTCGAACGGTGCTGCCATGGCGAGGCTACTAAGTTATGGCGAATTCAGAGAAACAGGAAGTGTCTTCTATCTAAGGCAAAAATGTCTTATTGTGATGACACGCGGTGTGTATGTTCGGCCAAGGATTCCGATCGCATCAATGTGCTTATTGTGAGTCCCAGGTATAGCGCCACCAACAGGCCCCAGGAAGTGTGTCAGTCACAAAGGTGGATATTTTGACAGCTGCATGCGGTAAACTTTTAAATACTCCTCCTTGGGGATTCATGCAATTGAGACCAGACATGGCCACCATGACGCAGAGATATTGGAGATGCGAAATTGCGAACGGATTTTTGATATCTCAAACACTGTTGCCATGGCATCGTGTCAAATTTACTTTTATTTCAGGCATATTTAAGGCTTTTGGCGTGCTTAGATTAACTTGAAATTTGACACATACATCACATTTGTCGGCTGTTAAGTGTGGACAAAAAGGTCAGACAAAGGTGTGTCCCTTAAGTGGCTCACTAGCGGCCCTATTTGTCTAAAATGTGGGGTTTCATTTACCTACAGTCCCCAAATGGGTCAGTAACAACATAAAATAGTCCACTGATATTTACCCACTTGATGCACTTGCCCACCGTGCATTGTTTTCTGGGAGGCACCATATAGCAATAAAAAATGTGCGAGGGCCCGCCATCGCTGCTTGCAGCTATATTTAAAATTGTTATATAATGCTAATTAAAGGACAGGACTTACTTGTGAATGCTGAGATTTGAGTTGATGCTCCTGTAGTTTGGTAATCTGCAGCAACTGCAGTAACAGTGAATGTGTAGTTCACTCCAGCAGTCAGACCAGTGACAGTGTAAGACGTGTTAGAAGTGTCAAAGCTGTTATTCCCAGTGCCATTAGTCCAGTTTACTGTAAAGAAGGACCTGCTCCCTTGTGGCTCATTCCAGGTTAGAGACACAGATGATGTGTTTTTGCTAGAGATATTGAGACCAGTGACAACATCTGGATCTGTGAAGCACACACACACAAACACACACACACACACACACACACACACACACACAGAGAGATTAGAAGTTCTGATCAATAGCTGCTGAAACAGCATATACCTGTACATACTGTACCTGTGTACAGACATATAAAAGAAAGAAGGAACACCTGTACACCAGAAATTGGTCTAAAGCTTTGCTAGTTTGAGTTTTTCAGAAACTGCTGATAACCTGGGATTTTCACACAAAACAGTCTCTAGAACAGTCATGGAGAATGATTTAAAAAATAAAAAAATATCCCATAAATCCTCTGTCTGATTCAGCTGTTGTTGACGAGAGGAGAACAGACTCACTACCCATGATAGCCTCACATTCTTGGTCTTGTCTGACTGGACTAGAACCCAATGTGGTCTGCTACAACCTCAACCTTTATATTTTGTGCATGCTGAGATGATTTTCTGCTCAGCACAGGTGTAAAATGTGATTATTTGGGTTACAATATTCTTCCAGACAGCTGGAACAAATCTGGTCATTTTTCTCTGTCCTCTCTAATCAACAGTGTTACACCCAAAGAACTGTTGCTCACTGATCAGTTTCTGTTGTATATAATCCCAGGAGATCAGCAAATACTCAATCCAGCCAATCTGGTACCAACATCAATGCCATGTCTTGCTGTGAACATGACCTGAGGCTCTTGATTTGTATCTGCATGGTTTTATGCATTGCGCTGCCTGCCGCATGATCGGCTGGTTAGATAACTGTATTAATGTCCCGGCATACGGGTGATCCTGATAAAGTGGATGGTGTGCGCATTATTATTGTAGTCAATGTTGAAATGAGGTAAATAATGGAATTGCTCACAGTAGTATACAGAACTCAGACGTAACTGTGAGATATGTGAATAGTGTGGGATTTGTCAGAAAAGAGAACTGAATCTCAATTACACTTGATTGTGTTGATTTCTCATGTTGATTTCTCATGTGTGTGGAGAAGTTTATTATTGGTTCACCTCATCAGTTGTGTAATGCAGATTCCATAACTTTAAGTGTGGATGGCTCAGCTTTACAATTCCAAACTAAACTAAAAAATCTGGGGGTGATTGATATTTGACGCCAATTTAACATTTGACCATCATGTTCGTAACACTGTCAAAGCATCATTTTTTCATCTCAGAAACATTGCCAAATTACGTCCCATGTTGACTTTCTCTGTGGCTGAAAAGTTAATCAACACTTTTGTTTTTTCACGTATTGATTACTGTAATGCTTTGCTGGCTGGAGTTCCTAAAGCTACCCGAAGTAAATTACAGTTGGTACAAAATTCAGCTGCTAGAATTCTGACTAGTGCAAGGGAGCACATTACACCTATCCTGGAAAAATTGCACTGGCTTCCTGTTAGTTTTCGTATTATTTTAAAATTCTCATGCTCACTTATAAGGCCTTGAACAATTTGGCCCCTCAATATTTGTGTGAGCTGTTAACCCCCTACATACCTACACATGCTCTATGCTCTTCTGAAGCTGGTCTTCTGACTGTACAAACAACTATGGGTCTATCAAAACTATGGGTGATCGGGCTTTTTCTTCCTTGGCTCCCAAATTGTGGAATCCCCTGCCCTCAGAGATTAGGAATGCACAATCCCTGGGTGTTTTTAAATCCCATCTTAAAACATACTTTTTAGGGTAGATTTTATGTGATTTCTTTGTTTGTTATTTATTGGCTTTTTATTTTTGTATGGTTAGTTTTAGTATCTGTAATGTTATTTGTACAGATGTAATGTACAAAATTACTGTAATGTACTTTTAATTTCATCTTTTATGTCAAGCGCTTTGAGAAGTTACTTTTAAAGGCACTATACAAAATAAAGTTTATTATTATTATTATGGGGAGGTGTTCCCGGGCATGTCCAACCGGGAGGAGGCCCCGGGGAAGACCTAGGACACGCTGGAGGGACTATGTCTCTCGGCTGGCCTGGGAACGCCTCGGTATTCCCCCGGAAGAGCTGGAGGAAGTGTCTGTTGAGAGGGAAGTCTGGGCGTCCTTGCTTAGACTGCTGCCCCCGCGACCCGGCCCCGGATAAGCGGTAGAAAATGGATGGATGGATGGATTATTATTATTATTATTATTATTATTATTCATGTATTACAATTTGTTGGCGACTAATAAGTTAGTACTTACTTTGCAATGAAGTCTTTGCAATAATCTGTATTTTATATAAGCAGGCAAAATATACAGTATGAGCCTACTCAATTATTTTATTAGTCTAATGGCTTTACCTAAAGTATATAAATAATATCAATAATTGTGTAATAGTCAGCAAAAACAGCAAAATCTGATAACACAGCTTGAGCTCCTGATCAATTTGTTGAATATATCTTTCAGGTAAAGCCAGAGCAAGATCTTATTTTTCAGCCAATGCAATAACCCAAGTGTTGTTATTGTGGATCCTTGGACAATGAATACGGCTGTATATATGTATCAAAAATAAATAAATAAGCAAGCACATCAAAAATACATTATATAAACTCATAGGTACAAATAATGCTGTCAACAATCCAGAACAAGTGAAATTTGTAAGGAATTTGATGCCTGGTCATAAAAAGACCAAAGATAATTGTTATAAAATGTGTCATCTATTATTAATTTAAATTGGAATAATAGGAATAATAGGCTCTAATTGGAGGCTGTTAAATCTTTAATCCAGTTTAAAAAAAATATATTTTTGCTATATTTTAACTATTGTGCTGTGCAATAGGATGTTAGGAGGGCAGATGTTCACGCAGTCAGATGTCCACATCCATTTTGGTTCAAAATACATTCACAGCCATAGAATGCTTCTTCAAATTATGGATATAAAGGATAAATAATATTTTTACCAGCCCACATCAATATAAATAGGCTAGCTTTGCACATTTACAAACCCAATACAATAAATTTGCTATTTTATCTGTAAAAAGAACAAACCATTCAGTTGTGGCTTCTAAAGGCCAATTCAGACAGAAAGAATTCTACAGAACATCTTTTAGCTGCAAACAAGCTTTATTTAACTAGTGTTTAAACCAGCATCAGCTACAAGACACCAATGATCAAATACACTAGATTCTTATAGTATACTATCTGCCAATTCATCCATTCAATTATTAAGCCAACTGTAGAATAACATTATCTGCAGTACAGGACTTACGTGTGAATGCTGAGATTTGAGCTGGTGCTCCTCTAGTTTGGGTTTCTGCAGCAACTGCAGTAACAGTGAATGTGTAGTTCACTCCAGCAGTCAGACCAGTGACAGTGTAAGACGTGTTAGAAGTGTCAATGCTGTTATTCCCAGTGCCATCAGTCCAGTTTACTGTAAAGGGCCTGCTCCCTTGTGGCTCATTCCAGGTTAGAGACACAGATGATGTGGTTTTGCTAGAGACATTGAGACCAGTGACAGCATTTGGATCTATTAATCACACACACACACACACACACACACACACACACACACACACACACACACACACACACACACACAGAGTTAATTATTCATTTAACAAATACTGTTTGAACAATATGCATTGTGCATGGGCCTACATGCACACAGACATACAGAAATATAGAGAAATACAGAGAGAAAATGATTGCCCCCCCTTACTTTCATTCATTCATTCTTTATTTATTTATTTTTTAAACGGATACAAATATCATAGGTCTAATAGTAGAGTAAACCAATTGGCACACATTTAATAACCTAACCTTGGAAAGTTCCTATTACTAATTTACACAAAACATGTGCTATATAACAGGTTCTGTCCTTTGCTCAGTAAAGTTATGCATTTTGGCCATTTTGGCACAAGTACCAAAGAGAAGTGCAGAAAATGGTCTATATGTATGCTGTAAGTGTTTTCAGATGAAATGTGGAACTTGTGGGAATGGCATGAATAAAGAGTTATTTTTTGCAGTAAAGACTACACTCTGTAGGACAATTGTTAATGTTTTAAAATACTGGGTTAAACTAACAGTACTGTATATTGTCCTCACATGTGTCACTCGTGTTCTTCTCAATTATTATACATCTGTTAGTTTTGGCCACTAATATTATTGGACTATCAAAGAGTGCTACCAAGAGTGCTAACAGTAAGTGGAATATTTAACTCTATCACTCCGCTTGTCTGTGTTAGATATGTACAATTTTTGAGTGAGTAATATCAATTTTGGTAGTCAGTTGAGTCTGCCATGATATGTAAATGATTGTTCTGCACTGAAAACGACTGCAACTCAGCTACATTAAAGAGCCGACTTGGAGGACAACATATCTTAGGACATCATTTATGGCATGGCCATACTACAAATTAGATTAAATATGAAATAAAAAAGAGGAAACTGACTACTCTATAAGACTATTATTAGACTAATTGCTGCTGATGTCATCATCAATCTGATCAGCCAAACTTATATAGATATAGATTTAGCCCAGTGATGCTTTAATGTTGTAATAATAAAGGGTCTGTATATATGTGTTAAACATGATATTTTTAGTGTTCATTTATTTTTTTTTCACTGTAGAACTTTTTGTAGTTTAACTGATTTTACCTGAATTGTTTTAAAAGAGGTCTGCATATGATATTACTATAAAAACTAATAAATGTGATGTTTAAATAGGGCCAAATTCTCAGATATTGAAAGAACATAAAAACAAGTATTCTTGAATCAACCAATCACACTGTCATTATGCACATGTGAAATCAGACTTTTCCTAACACAAGCACACACAAGCGTTCGTATCATGTGATTGTTTTGTGCCAGCAGGTGGCACTGCTGAGCTTCATCAGGCTGCAGCTGACAAAGCAAGAAAATGCCTAATTTAAATGACTAATATTTTATTAATAAATATTTAACTCTCCCAGGTTTGTTATCTGCTTCCTTCCAGTATTCAATCATAACCTCCTACTTAGTGACTTTCTAATCACAGATTATCCATCACAAAATACTGCTTGCTCACAATTTCCTGGCTCACTTTCCACTGAATGAAGACTCTGTGTCACACTGCAAAACTAAGCTATCCTGGGGTGACATTAAAGGAAACCTCAACACATAACTTCATCCTTTTATAGAAAAATATAGAAGATAACACTTTTTCAAATGACTTACTTTGAGCATCCACTTCTGAGCTCTGAAAAAGAGATGAAGAAAAACAAAAATAAGTGAATAAATAAAAAGCTCAATATATTGCTCCAGAACTCAATATAGTAATCAAAAGGTAGCAAGGATTAATAAATTTTTCTGAACTTTTAGTCTGAATATTTAAATAAGCAGGTAAACTCCAGGATGTTACACAGAGGCCTTTATTCCAATGTTGAACATTTTATAAATAGCATCTCACCTCAAGTTAGCAACAATTTAGTATGCAGCAGGAGTATAGAAATTTAGACACTACTATATAATTGGACACCTACTAATACAGAGCAGAATTTGCTATTTGACTCCCTTTCTATTTGAACTGAATACAAACCACCTGAATATGTTGTCCGTCAGCTTGGAGCCCAACGTCAAGGAGTAAAAAAACATCTGAACGCCTTAACACCTTGTAGTACCAGACACTAGGACTGACTTCAACATTTGCATCTCTTTTTTTTTTATGACTGTGACACGTTACAACAAAATTATAGTGTTTGGAATTTTCATAAGAACCTTGATGCAGAGCAGCAAAAAACTAAATAAAAGAGCTGAGTATGAATAAATAGATTGTAAAGAGATGTGGATAGCTTAGTATGTTAGGTGATTGCCTGCAAGCAAATCTAAAACTGAGTGTTTACAGAGTGGCACAATGATGTGTTTGTAACGAGATAGGATCATAATATCATTTATAAGATTTATTTATCATATATAAAAGCTTATTGGTTGAAATAACATACAACAAATGAGTCATTGTTATGTAACTATAGTTTATGTCAGTTTTTTAGTGGAGTATGTTAGCACCAAGACTTCCGCTACATATAATAGTCTAATGTGGAGATATAGATGTGTAAAAGAAAGATGTCAAAGACTTTGACCAAAAGACATTTTCACCTCGTGGTTTTAAATGTGTAAGTGTACACATGCTAATTATATTTAATCACATTACAAGCAATCACATCTTTAATAATTTGAAAGATGGGTTTCTCTTCAAAGCTCTAACTTTGCAAAGCTTGTTTTTCTAAATAAGGTACTATGTTGCAGGAGAATTAAAGAAATCAATGCACTTACAGGTTTATACAGTACAGTAAAAGTATTTTCGACCTGCATCTTCTCTAGGAGGTGGTTTTCAGAGGCCCCCATCTGGACCAAAACAAGGTCGAAACTGGCCAAATTTGCATGCTATATGCTTTTCTGCCATTCTGCCTTCACCACAGCACATTTATTTCTGACAACAAACACATCAACAGAGTGCAAACACAAAACCCTAGGTTTCACCTAAACAAAATAGCAAACTGTCAGCATCAACTAGCAGACTAGACCTGTAACTTCATCCTTAGAACCAAACCTATAATTCTGTAATGAAAAAAGTCCAACAAGTCCAATCAACATAAAATAACCTTTAACTGGATGGGTTGGTAAAGAACAATAAGGTGTTTTCAGCAACATTAAACCCATTAATGGTGTCCTGAAGTGAAAGACGCCAATGATGGCAGGGTAAAAAGAAAAGGAGAAAAACCTGTGTGATCATGACACAGTGTTTCTAAAGAGTATTCTGTGGTCTGTATCAAGCATGTCTAACAGACAGATACAGTTTCCATTAAAACCAGTCTTTGAATGTCATACAAATGTAGTAGATATAGTTAAAATCATTACTGCAATCAGACAAGGTAGCTAATTAAATGAGTACAAACTAAACTAACCAACATATTCTAATCTAAAATTGTGATTCTTTTAATATTCTGTTTAAAGAAAACAGTCCGATTTTGTTGCTACAAAGCACTGATCAGTTACTCGCTACTGATACTACATAAAAAAATTCGGAAATAATGTATAAAATCATAATGAATCTTTAATGCGAACATATAACAGCTTCATTGTTATAAACAACAGAGGCCTATTATTTATCTTTAATCGTTAATAGAAAATTGAATTGAAAGGCCTTTTACAAACATGCCAACAATGTCACTCAATGAGCGGTCTATTTACTAGACTGGTAAATATTAAACAAATTCATCTACCACAATCGGTTCACGTTGTCATTTTTTTCAGTAGAACAATCAGTGTAAAGATTATTTATTGAATATTAGATGTAGTCCAGACTCACACAATGGGTGTGTAGCATTGCCTTGGCATACAGAGAACAGGAAGAGCATCATACTAATGCCACAATTGCCACTTCCCACAACGACTGTTCTCAAAGAGCCTTGCGTCGCTGCCGACCCTCCTGACCCCTTTCCACTGCTCTGCCCTGACTCGAACTCAATACTCTATTCTTTATGAAGGTCACAGAACATGCTGATATAATGTTGAGCTATGTATAGCATTTTCATAAGGACTATTACGCTCTACTGCGAATGACTACAATTGTTACAACATACTTATAGATATTTAACAATAAATATTAAGTACTTGTTGATGTTGCCAAAGATATAATAATGAATTTTGTATGGTTTAAAACCCTTTCGGAGAACTGTAACTTTTGAGAAAGAGAAAGGACAGCAGAAAGGGCACCTAGTGTTTATAGTTTTCTACCGAGTATCAAATTTCAACACTGGCTTTAAAAATATAATCTACACACATTAAATGGGTGGATAGATGGTTTAGATGAAGAGAAAACTAAATCTCAGTAAAATAAAATAAAATCTCCATTTTTAATGACAATTTTGAGATGTAAACTTTTATATATAGGCTTATACAATATCATTTAAATAGAACTCTCACATTGTATTACATTTTAATTAAGTCTATTCATAGTTGATCATTAGAGTAACATCATTAGCACTACCCAGACTGTACCCATTGCTCAGTTCTCTAACTTTCAACTAGCTCACACTTGGTAAAGAAAAGAACGGCTTCAGAGCCTCATAAGGGCAACGTGCATTTGTAAAATTATTTATTGCTTTATTTACAAAGAAATTAAAACTAGCTGTTAAATGATTTAGCTGTATGCGGAATTTATATTGTGAGATAATCTTGTTTGGTAACCTAGTGGTTAAGGTGTTGGGCCACCAATCGAAAGGTCGTGAGTTCGATCTCAGGTCCACCAAGCTGCCACTGTTGGGCCCCTGAGCAAGGCCCTTATGATGTTACTGTAAATGTTATAGGAATCCTGCTCATTCATCCAGTTATCCAATCAGCCAGTCATACATTAAATCAAATACAGGTCAAAAGCTTGAGAATGAGGCAAAAATGTGATCTGTCACCCTAAGCATGGCATGGTTGTTGATGCTAAACATTTCAAAATTTTCACACACAAGCCTCAAGAGATTACACAGAATACTGTGAAAAGATAAAATCACCCAGTAAGCTGAATTTCTATGTGGAAACTGTTTTTGATGGGAAGTCAGAGGGGAATGGTCAGACTGCTTCCAGCTAAGAAGGCTACAATAACTTAAATAACAATTTTTTACAAAAAGTATTATTAAAAAAGCATCTCAACATATTTTAACATGGAAAACCTTAAGATGGATCCCCTCCAACAGCAGAAAGCCACTTCAGGTTCCACTCCTTTCAGCCAAAAACAGGAATCTAGGCTACGCTGGCACAGACTCACCAAAACTGGACAGTTTGTCAATGTCTTTTTTAAATCTTCAATTGTCCAGGTTGCGTGAGCCTATCCCTAGTGTAGCCTCAGATTCCTGTGCTTGGTTAACAGAAGTAGAACCCAGTGTAGTCTTTTAAAGTGTTATTAGCATGACAGGGTACATGACAGATTAGCTGACATAGTTTGCATGTTTAGTGGCAAATACCAATAAAGAATGTTTTATTTAAACACTAAAACTCTTTACTTAGTGGTTAGGAATATGATGCCTTATCAGTTATTTTATAGACAACACACTTGGTATTGCATGTATGTCACATCTAATAGTAGGAATTGTATAATGTTAGAAAAATGTGCCCAATGTCTACTTCATTTTTGACATTGAGTGCCAGTGTATAAATAGCTGGCAGACTATATTGCTCAGACAGCCACTGTTTTGCATCTCACCTTAGCAATTTGATTTCAGAATTACTAATACGTAAGTGACGTTTACAGCAGTTTATCTGCAGAATAAATGTTGGATTTTCTGCTATTGAGAGACTGTTTTTTGGTCTGAGAAATGTTCCTCAAATGTTCCTCAATTTTAGTTGCCTCTCCGTCACACACTAACACACACTCACACACACATTTGTCAATAAGGAAGTTAAAATAGAGTAGTTACAGTATAAAACATAAAGAATATGAGTGTTTTCTGTAGGTTTTCATGTTGTCATGTGTTACTTATATAACACTGTTGATTCCAGTATTATGACAGGCTCTATAAAATTTTTAAACGAATCTTTCTCTTTATGCTTTAACTCAGTTAACCCTTAACATGCATCTAAATGAAAACAGAATGTTGTCTGAATTTAAGAAAGCTGTCCAGACATAAACCTAAAATATAAAATAGCTTTCTAGGTTGAGCATATAAGGATGGTGCAAGATCTGTTTTTAGTGGTCTCTAAGCTACTCAGTGCTGTTAATATCGCCTGGGTGCCAATATTTTTATAACCTTAGCACTAATTGTTTGTTAAAAGATGGTTTTATATTAATACTAGCCATATAGCCTTTAACTTATTACAAACAAGAGAGGGATTTTGTATTAGACATTTTTAATGCATAACACATTACCCAAGTGAATGAACAGCTACTTCCTCAATTCCGGGCATGTGTTCACCACTGTGCATCAATGCAAATGTCTCTATAAATGATCTTACTGTGTTCCAATTTCCTTATTTATCACGAAAACTGTCAGTCACTTGATTTTGGCAAGTACAAAAAGGACAAATCATAATGAAATCAAATCAGGTTTCTTTAAGAAAACACAGAATCTTTAAGGATTGCGTAGAGGAACAACCAAAAGGACCCTTCAGCTTTTGATTTAACCTATAAAGTTGGAAATAAGAAAAGCCAATTAACCTTTGACCTTGGAGCTGACAGGCAGTAAATACTACCTGATAATACAGTGCTGATTTAAAAGTTTTAAAACATCCAACAACAACAACAAAATCATTAGGAAGGTATTATGTTGTTAGTAAAGTGAATGTAGTACTGTAAATAGTCAAACTGTTTATACCATCATTCACTCAACAATAAAATTGTTTTTCATGCACAAATGCATGTTCCCTTCCCAAACTACATTTTTGTGTAGTGTGGCCAATTATTGTCAACCAGAGAGACAAAAGAGGGAACATCATACAATTCCTTAAAATTTAGTCAACAATAGAAAAAGTATCTCTAACAGTTACACATGGTTGCACATTCAAAACAGGGAACAGGATCCAACCAAGGACTCTGACACATGCTCCCAAAACTTTTCATTACTGTGTAGATGTAGAATTTCCAATTTTTGTTCCAACTTCCTGGAAGATGTCAATCCAGGTAAAACAAAGGCATGCCATTCTGTTCCACTTTGTTTATGGATAATCAAACAGCTTCCTGGAGGAATCAACTCCACTTCTTTTGTTCGCTCTCAGGATCATGTATCACACCCAAATTGTACCGCACATATTGAACCCGTCAAACCTGTATACAATACGGCATAATTTTAGTACAAACATAAATGGAAACTGACAGTGAAATCAGCTTACTTCCCATTGTTCAGACTTAAAACATATTTACATAGCATTGCACACATATCCATAACTTACTTGTCTTTTCCAAAAGTTCTGATGTTCAAGAAGTGCTTACAGGTGTTATAAAAAGGCATCCACAAGCCTTTTGTCAAATAGTCAAAAATTGTTGGAACACTGGTATTTAGTTCTTTAGATTTTTACCTATTTCTGTCAACACAAAAGAGGGAAGTGGTGGCTTAAGACGTTCAAGAAGTAAGGAGGTGGCTGTTGATCAGAAGGTCAGGGTTCAAGCCACAGCAATGCCAAGCTGCCACTGTTAGGCCCTTGAGCAAGGCCCTTATTCCTCTCTGCACAAGGGGTGCTGTATCTAGCTGTTTTTTCATGTACAGTAATAAAACCCACCTTGAGTATAAGTTGTCAAAATCTCTAGTTTGTCTCATCACAAGTCTCTAGCGAATCCTAGAACTTGTAATTAGATGAAAGAAAATATGCATACCTTCCAAACAGTTTGTTACATGGACTTTGCTGTTTATTTGTAGATTTGGAGACTAGGTGATCCCAAAATGCTAGTATATTTTTCAAATCCCCAACTAAGATCCTTGGAGAAATATTCACTTCTATAAATATCCTCTTCGCTGTGTGTTGGGGAAAATACACTTACGCCTTCTTCCAGACAGGCTCATTCCAAATATAGTCAACTTTTTCATTATTGCCATAACAGTGGCTATGAGATTCTTCAGTGTAGTTAATGTGTAGTCAATTTTATTGCCATTGTATTACTAACGAAGGACATAATTTCATTTATAGATATTTTTCTTTTAATAAATGAATTGAATAATAAATGAATAATAAACTGTAACTGCAAATAACTTCCTGTAACAGGAAGTCACTGATGACCATTTATAAGTTCCTAGACACTCTGGTGAAATTATGAAAGTAAAAAAAAATTTTTATCCATTTTATCCATTTGAATTCCTGTGGGTTTCAGTGCCAGTGAGACATGTTTTTAATATGCTTTTTAAATTTTCTTTCTGAGATTTGTCTAATTCACTGTTTTTAATAATCGATTTTTAATCAATTTTTAAACTGTAATGTTTTGGGTGTCAGCAACTACAAATCCTCTTTAACTTGTATTTATAAACTTAACTTCTCATAGACAGTTCAATAGTCCTCTGCTCACATGCTTTTAGAAAAAAAAAATCATTTTTGGATCCCAAACAATGAGGAAGTACATGCCATCTCAACAAAACATGAAGTTTCGGTTAATTCAATCCACTGTACTACAAGACCCTTCAATGCACAAGGTTTTTGTTTGGTGGTGATAGTGGTGTTTTTTGTTTTTTATTTTTTAATTTAATTTTTTTTGCCACTTGCTTTTCTGTTCAAGCTTGGTCTTTTACAATATTAATTCATTCTAATCTACTGCACAGTAATGTAAAGCGTTTCACTGTACAGCCTTTAAAATAACCACATGCATTGTGTTAAATTTGTCAAAGGCTGTAAAAAAGAATTATTATTTGGTCTAAAGCTGTTCTAGATATATAAGGCATAGACACTATGTAGTAAAAGTAAAAAAACGGTAACAAAGTCATATAGTGAGAATAAGCACTACACAGCCATCAGTTTTTTAGTATAATTTATTCAAATAGGCTAAAAATAGATATGGTTACTTTCACATAAAGAGAAGAAATAAAGAGGCCCAACTCACAGACTTCCTCATATTACCGTAAACAGCATTTTTACTGGTTCTCCTATGAGTGAAACAGACATTAGGTGAATTGCATCTACATGAAATGTGTTGGCACTGAGGACACTGCATTGTAGCTGAATATCTTCTTTAATGCAAATTCAGTCTAAATCAACAAACCTGTATTTAAAAAAAATGACCCATGCTGTAGGCTAAACACTAGAAATAGTTTACTAGGTTGTTTTAACCACATCAGCTGTTCTACTGTACCAATGGGAAAACTTCCACACAGATGGAAAACTCATCAGTACAAGACCGTGAGAATGATATACCATCAGATAATCATGCAAATGAGGAAGGCAAATAAAAGCATAGATTCAGCATAATAAAAACATATCAGACCAGGTCTAAACCTTTCTATGTGATCATTGATGTTTGTTCTTTTTGTGTCTAGTACAATTATGTCTGCAGTTAGCTTTGACTGTTCCTTGTTTTACCTCTCTTTTTAGGAGTCATGCTTCTGCTTTGTAACTTAAGTAGGCATGCATATGTAAATCTGCAATACTGAGCTCAGGTACTGAGCACTTTATTTCCTTGTTCTTTCCTCATCACACAATGTACCTATCTGGACACTGATTGTTGATATGCCAGTGATAAGCTACTTTCCTGACCCCAGCTTTGAACTTTAACTATGATTCAGTAAAAAAACAATAATACAAAGACTCTTTCTCCTCTTAATAGATACAGTTCTGAGAATTCATGTTGATTTAAAGATATAACTACAAGCACATATTTCCCTACATTGATGACGTTGGATTCTAAGTAAAACATAAACCTTTCAAAGGGTTTTATGCAAAGCAGTGCAACATTCCGTCTGACTTCAAATGCCCACATGGTTTACAAAGTAGCTGTTATGCCCAGGGAAAAACTATTATGGAAATGGCAATTGACAAATTCACAATGCACCAAGATTTCTCCACGGAAATTAGACACTGGATGGTCTTCCTTCATGTGCCATTAAGTCCTAGAGATCTGAATTCAGCTGATTTAAAAGGCCAGGTCACACCACTGCTGTGTTAAATCCCCTGCTTCTTATAGGTGATTAGATTTACAGTAATAATTACAAAAAATAAAGCCCAGAGGACATTTCTTTAGACTAAACTTTAGACATCCATTTTAATTAATATTCAAACTGGTACTTATCACACATATTAGAAATAGCTGAAAGAGAATAAGCAACAAAAAAAAACATGCCACGTTGTTTATTCCATCATCCTGGCCAAGGGTCCATTATATTCAGAGCCTGTCACAGAAATGACAGATGCGAGGTATCCTCAGATCCCTGTCCTTCGCAAGGCAACACTTCATTGTGTTAGTAAGTTTTGAACATGTTTTCTTATGTATCAGCAATGACTCCTGTTCCTAACACTGCACTGTTAGCATCTTCTTAAAATTAAGATTCACTGAATACTCACAAAGCAGTTGCACAAAGCATAATGACATTTGTCCTTTACCTATCACCCATTAAAGGCAAACAAAGGCAAGAATTTTAGCAGTTATACACCCGCTACCAACAAATGTCTTTTTACCCTTTGATATACTAAATCTACTAACATACTAACTTATACAGTAGGTTTCAGTGCATGTGTCTCTATCCAGCAAAGTGCCAAACAATCAAGCAATAGAAGTATAGCAGCAAAGAAACAGAGGCTTGAGGTTTTATCACACACCCCAGTGAACCCAAATCACCTGTTCAGAGTTGCAGTGAAGGGCAATTGTTTCTCCTGAACTGACCCAGTTTTGCTGCTTGTTCGTACTGAATACTGCTGTGAATTAAGCAATGCAACCTTGATCTGCATGTTATTATTTTAAATAAAGACGAAGTGTCCTTTTTCAGTTAAGATTACATTTCTCTCAAAAGACCCCGTTAGTCAAAGTAACCGACAATTAAGACAGGATACAAAGACGGCATAGAACCGAAACGTTTAGAGTTAATGGTCCTGACATTTGATCTCGTCAGATAATGAGCCCAGAACTTAAAGCTGAAGCTACCACTGCTTTTAATTGCTAACCACTTTGATTTCATATTCACATTCATAATATATTCTTTTAGCACAGTAATGACCACTGTTAACAGACAATGAACACAAAAAATGTGAGGGTCTATATACTCCTTTATATTAGTTCATCAATATAGTATTGTATACTATATATTAGTATATCAGTAGATCAGTATTATAGTATATCAATTATCTGTTGATGAACACCAGGAGAGAGGCCTAATTTCAAACTTTTCCTTCCATAGCAGGACACTCTCATGACATTCTTGTTCAATGTACTTATATGATATGAAATAATTTTAGTTGAAATGTTCGGCATAAATTTATCCAAGGATTACTCAAGGGTTACTCTGCCAGGACTTACTCTATTCTGCAAAAGCTCCTGGTGCCATATACAGTACCAACCATATGCACAAAGATGCATGAAACTGTTTCCCACCACAATCAACAACTTCAGTTATCACAATTGTAGCTTCTTTAGAATCAAGTGATTTCTATCTCAAATGATTTCCTGTTGTCCAAAGGAAACAGATTTAAGAAATCTACCGTCTGTCAAATTCTATTCCCTTCAGAATTTGAAGACTAAACAACCAAATGATCTATTTAGGTTTAAAAAAGTTCATTAACATGAAGGTTTGTATAACACAATTTGTTGCCGGGAAACAATCATTCACTTATTTGCAAGGTCAGGGATCAGAAAGCAACCGCTGAAACCTTTCGGTTCCCTTTTTTTCTAAGTTAATTTATATAAACTTCACCGGTGCCCTAAAATGACATGAACATTTCACATAACATTTTACAATCCCAGAACCCGGTGTTTTATAGGTTTTATACATAGAAAACACTAACAGACTTTAAGGGTTGTCAGCTTACAGCTAGAAGACAAGCTAATAAGTAAAGTCTGTGAAGCTCCTGCATTTACCCGAACTACAAAATGTGCTTTACTTCACAAGTAGATGCAACTATCAGTTATTTAATATATTATACTTTAGCATGCATGGAAGTAACATGCCGGTAATATAATTTTTTTGCTGTCTTTTATGTACACTGTCATCTGGTTTCATCCACTATGGGTTTTATTGTACACATTCAGATGATGTTGTTATATCATGCGTAAAGCTACACTTTCACAATCCCATGCAAAAGATACAAAGGATCAGACATGTACCTAGTACAGAATCAAAACTTTGAAGTACGTTTGATCGTTTTAAACCCTTCAAAATCCATTTTAGAGCTGTAACGATAGTGTTTCGTCTACTTTTCCAAGCGCTTTTACACGTTTAACCTGTGCGTAAACAATGATGGAGCTGTAACTCCATAGCGCTTTACCTGATAGAACAGGTGCACATGTCGAGATGTGAATCATTACATCGTTCTCTAGTCCTGCTCGGTCAAATGTGTCCCTGTAAAATAGTTTGTTATTTAAATAAATAAATAAATAAATAACATATACCTACCTGAGTAAGCAAACACAGGATCAAGAGAGTCGCAGGAAGTAATATTCTTAACGAATGCCGCGTCATGATGCCTGTTTGAGTCCAGCTGACCGGGGAAGCCTCATATGTCCCGGTAAAAGTTTGTTTTCTGTGAGGACGCACAGCTCGAGTTCGCTCAAATATATATGTATATATGTGTATATTATTATATATGTGTGTGTATATATAAAGAAATAAAGAAGCTCGCAGTCACAGACCGTCCAGGAGTGTGTGAGGTCTACAGTGAAATAAAGGAAGAAAGTTTTTGAATATACAGTGCTGGGTGGAGCGCCATCGAGCTCTAAGCAGTCACTGCTGATGGCCTTTAGTTCCGCCTCCTCACTACAGGCCTCCAGATCTCACACCACAACCAACACACACTCACGTTTTTTTAAACAGTGTATGCGGCTTTCTAACAGCTAAAAGGGAAGTATGCGTGTACAACAAAGCCTTTCTTTTGAAAGACCACCAGGTCTCAGTGTAACCAGTGTTCCAGGAATGACCCATGTTTCAGTGTTGTTTTTTTTTAAATGTCATTATTATCTGGAGGCATCTGATGCTTTAGTAAAGTTATGTCTTTACAGTAACTGTATGTTTGAATGGCTTTTGTCTATATCAGGAGATCAGGGACGACTCTTATGATGACAGCACAGATGTAATTGTAAGAACAATAGTGCGGTTGTGTAACAACATATGTATTCAAGCCAGTAAAACTTTTTATTTCTGATCTTCCACTTCTCTGAATGATCTTATATGCATCTGAATCCCCATCAAAAATCCTGATATTCATTTTAAATCCCCTGTTAGTGTAAAATCACATGTAATCTGGTTGCATCTACAAGGGTTTTACAGAACCACTTAAAATGGAATTTAGTAACTGGGTTCTAGACATGTTTTAGATTCACCTAGTTGTTGTGGTTTCCTTTTCATATTCAGATTATACTGAGAATATGAAGAACAGAGGCTGAAACCACTTCTATGTTTGCAGTGTTTCTTTCAGCAGTTTTGCAGCATACGAACACTTCCTGTTCCATCCTACTTTCATTGCTGCTGGTCAAAAGAACCCAATTTGACTGCTTATATAACCCCACATACTGTACATAACTGCAGCATAGACCCCAAGAAAGTCCCATCAACTCAGTTTACTCAAATGATTTTCATATTTAAAGATCACTGAAGAATTATTCTGTGTAAAAAACAAACAAACAAACAAATAAAATTCAAATGTCTCTCTGGTTACTACAATAAAGAATTAGAAGAGAATATGTCAAAAAAAACTTGCACTTAGTATTTATTTTCAACAACATCAGGGAACTGAGAACGATATCAAGAGAATGATGCCACCCCATTCATATAGTAGGCATTGCTTCATATTTTGGGATATTTAGCTGTTAATGATGCATTTATTAATGTCCAGCTAAGATTCTGATATATTTCTACCTGTCAGATTCATCTGTGAATCTTTGTTATACCAAATAGCAAATATACCAAGTTTAGGAACTCTTAAGTAGTTTCAAACTGTCAGGTTGTCTAGGTTTTTCTATAACAATCATGCATTAGAAAACATGTTTTGCAATGTTTTTGATAAGCATTGCCTTTTTTTCCCAAGCATTGCATTTCTGGAATGTAACAGTCTAATATTCAAATAGTTGAATACGTACGTACAAATGCTGTGACTAATTTTTAACCAACAGGTTAATGATAACTGTGAGATAGTTCGAAAGATCAGTTAGATAGATCAGTTAGAACCACGAGTGAATGAGATGCCGTGAGCAAATGTAGGACAAATGAAATAGCAAGCCGATGGTAGTAAACTAAGACAGCATCACATTATGTTTATTCTGCAATATCGAAATTTAGTAGAGCGAATAACAAGTTTTATGTACAGGATTTCACAGTCTCACACATATTTCCTCATTCTGTAACTTCCGTTGTTCAAAAATCACCAACACAAGAGGCTTTTTAAATTATGGCCTGCATGTGAAGAAATTGTTACTACTTATTATTCATTATGTTCTTGATTTTTGTAAACTTGTTAGGAACCAACAAGGAGGACATTAGTGAAGTGACAATATAATGGCGCAGGAAAACATTCTTACAATTTTAAATCATGCTTTTATCTATCCCTGCATTTGGGTCTGAATTTTATCCATGAAAACACCCCCATTTCATGACGTTAGGTCTTGCTATAATTATGCTAAAATCATATGGCCTGTGGATGACATTATGCTATATATAATATAACAAACCAGTGAAGTTACATTGTGAGCTTTAATGCTGACCTTACAACAAACTCTTATAACACACATACTTCCTGTATAAACAGAGAAATACCATCTTTATTAAACTTTAACATCCAAGTTGAACATAATTGCTTCTTCTCATGGTGTGTTGAATTTCTGTCCCCTGTGATTTGAGCTATTTACAGAGACTGCAAATCGTTCAAATTACACACAAACAACGGATGTAGAAACACAAACAGCATGTATTTATGTCTCCATGGTGCTTTGGAGAATATTTGGCTGTATCGGCTCCTTATCGACTATCACCAGTTAGTCAGCACTGGGGCCCTGAGTGAACAAACAGATATGAGTAATGGTATGAGGAGGTATTGTCACTAGCCTGGTCCTCCAGGGTCAGGGTGCGTCTGCTCAGGAGAGGTCATTAGCATCCAATAACAGCCAGTTCCTTTCCTCTATCTGCTGAGTGGTTTTCCTTTATAAAGAGAGCTCAGGCACAAATACTGTAAAAAAAATGGACACAAACCAGTGCTTCCTTCACACAGATAAAATCCAAACAACTTGTCTTTTTTTTTTTTTAAAGACGTTGCGATTTCTATAGGTCCAAAAAGTGATGCACACATTTAAAGTAAATCTTAATGTAGGCAAAAAAAAAATAATAATAATAAATTACACAGTTATAATTGTCAGTTGTATTTTTTCATATTTTGTTTGTTATAACATTAATAATGTCACACCAGATTTGTTGATTATGGCTTGCTTTTCTTTGAACTTTCTTATAGGCTTTGTGTTTAAACTGCATGTACATGGCAAATGATATGTACATGACAAAGAAATGAAGTCCTAATTAATCAGGTGTTAGCTTTTCCCAAACTAAACCAGTTTAACAAAAGCCTTAAACTGAATAATGATATTAAAATGCACCTTCTTGCACATGTAAACAACAGTACAGTTTTCTCAGTTCACGGTCCTGTGGTTTTCACACATTAATTATAGTGTGCAAACCCATGGGCAACATTAGGGTGTACACTTTTAAACTTTATTATTATTGATTCAGATTTCTTTACAGCTTGCTATTCAACATCGTTTTCATCATGAAAGAGAGAGCAGCACAAGGCTGCAGGGTATCGAACTTTCTCTAGATATTAACTCACAGCTTTCTAGATCATTAACATTTCACCTAGTTAATGATCCAGAGAGTTTTGAAGTTCTCTTGCAAAACCTCACATGACTTCATGAAAAGGAGGAAGAAAGAGAATAAGTTTTGTTTTACATCTTCATGGTGGTTTGGGTGGTAAAGTTAATTTTAGATGTCTTGACAACATCTTATTTTATGCAGCTTAAAATGACACTCTAATATGGCTGTGTTAAAAACTATATATTTGTATATAGTATATTCTATATTCTATAGAATATATTCTATATGGTTATGCAGATCATACATGCCGAAGATTTAATGCCAAATTAATCAACAAATGCAAAAGAAAGGTCTAGTATAAATAAATTGCTTAAAAACTTAATTTTATTTATTTAAAAAAAAAAAATTATTCTTTATTATTCTAAAGGAGCACTTCTCCTTTATAGGGTCATGGAAAGCCTGGAGCCTATTGCAGAGGATTTGCAGAGGCAAAAGGCAGGGAGCATTCTGGGTGCCAACCCATTGCAAGGCTGACATCACACACACACACACACACACACACACACACACACACACACACACATTGACATACACATTGACACACTACATGCAGTTTGGTCAGTCAGCATGTTCAAAGCATATATGTTTGGACTGGGGAGAAGGAAACCTGAGTAGCCTGGACAATACCCCTAAAGCAGGGGCAGAGGTGGGAATCGAACCTCCAACCCTGCGGTGCGAAGCAAGCATGCTCATGTCAGTATGAATGCCTTCAGTTTGATAAAATACACATATCTAATAAGCATATTTAAAAGATGGTCCTTGAATTAAAGTTATATGTATAGAGCTTTAAAAATGTTCTCACAAAGCAGAATAGGTATTCACAGTGTACGTTAAAAAGAGGTGGCTAACAGCAAGTTGGACTGTTTAAGTATAAAATAACCTAATACATTTGGAATACAATTTTTGTATTTAAAAGCCATAATTTCTGCTGTCATTCCAGTCAAAGTAAATTATGATCAATTATACTTTAAGCAGCTGGAATTAAGTCTGACATTAAAATAATAATTCTGATTGTTGGCGGCTTTTCTGAGTTCCAGAGATTTATACAATATATTCAAAGAAACAGTTTGGAATAAATTATATTTAACAATGCAAAGCTTTAAAGGAATATATAAATTTAGGATATACCTTTTAAATTTAAATTAACCTATATTGAGCAAGTCATATGTATCAATGGCAAAGTTAAACTCTCTGAGATGATATAAGGAAAAAATCTTATTGAAGAGACTCAAAAGGGAGAAGATCTTCAACCATGTGATGCTGGTGATATTAAAATTATTTCCCTTTTGTATCTGTACTATGTAATCAGAAATTATGAAAATGAGAAATTGTATACTATGGAGTTGCTGTCAGGTTTCAATACAGAAGTTCAATTAGAACCTGCATTCCACGTACTTCCCATGAAATATTTAAATTGTGGCTACAAAATTTGATTATGATAGCAATTAACGGCTCCCTGTGACACATTATCAGTCAGAAGTGTTTTCACATACGAGGAATTTGTTTTAGTACAAGAGCTCCACAGTGTAAACAGAATGGCAATGATAAGACATGAACACATACAGTATAATAAAGACAGTTGTATGTACAGTGGGAAAAAAAATGTGCAAATTAAAATATAAATGAGTACTTATGAAGAATAAATAGCTAATAATATACTGCAATAGCTAATCCATAAAACGTACAGTCAGTTTATTGCAACTTGCAAAATTACATATACTGTGTATGTCAGACCTTTTTCAACTTTTAAGGTCTAGATCAAACCAGAAGTGTTTTAATTGAATACACGTACGAATCCTACAGTAGGCCACTACACATTTTAAACAGTACTACTGTAAGCAGAAATAAAATCACAGAAGCCACCTTGACATATACAGCTGTTCCGTCATTCTTTCATCAAGTTCTTGCCTTTTGTTGTCGGACATTTTGTTTATGTGCTATATTTTCTGTATTTATGTATTTACATCGTGGCAAGCACTGAAACGTCACAAATCATGACTGTACCTTCATAGAAAGCTCTAGAGTATCTTACAGACTGTATAGCAATTCATGGAAAGAATAAGATACACTAACTAGCCACTCATTATAAGTATTTATAAATACAGACACATTGACAAAGTGCAAGCCTTTATGTATACAAAGATTTTTCCTATGTCTTTTCAAACTGACAGAAAATTATTATTATGTGGGATTATACTGATTATGGGATTACATTTGCTGCTTATTTTTTTAATTAACCTGTGGTCTTTATGTCATGGTGAAACATAAAGCAAGAATTGATATTCTTGAACATTTTTGGTTGCAGTACAGTAAGGCATTGTCTGTAAGAGTAAAAACTGCAGACATGGTTTATCAGCAGTAGCAGTGAATCGGCCTGTCTTTTGAATGACAACAGGAATTGGTTGCTTCTGTAATGATAAAGTCTGTGAGTCTCTGGGCCTTTAACAAAAACTTGCTTTTTGATTAAAACCATAAAGGTCGATACAAAATGAAGTTATATATTAATACAAGACTGACAAGTACAGTCAATGAGTTGATTTCTGAATTGTTCCCGAATGTGCGGATTATAATTTACAGACGCTTGTAGAATATTTATATAGAAATAATATTATTAGAATATATTGCTAGATAGGTGCACATAATTCAATTTGGTACATACACTATTAGAAATTAAATAAATATTATATATATATATAATTTTAACAAATGAAACATGGAAAATATTAGTAACTAATAATCTTGTAATAAATTCTTTACTTAAAGTTGCATCTTAAAGTAAACTTAAAGTTGCAACTTCTTACATTAAGACAAACAGAAAGATTATTTTAGAATGTTTCTATACACGTGTCCATCATCCATAACTTTCAATGGTAGATAATCCAGAAAACAGACTGACATCTACAGAGCACCACTGGTGAATAATCTTTAATAATGAAGTGACAATAAAAACTTGATAAATAAAATGTAATGAATAAATAGTAGAAATAAGCTCGTTATTTGTAAGATGAACACTTACGTAAAGACCTCTGTGCTTAACTTTTATTTTGAAGACTCTGTCTAGAGTTATAGTTCAGTGCTTTCAAACATGACCAATCGAAGTCCAGCATTTTACCCAAACCACGCCCACATCATGATGGCGCCATCAGACACACGGTTACACAAAAGTATCCGAGATAATGTAGAGATGATTATAAACTGGAATATATCATCCTCACATCAAATTTTAAATTATCTTTAGAGTACAGATTTGCAATTTGTTTATTTTTAGTGTGATTTCACTGTCCTTAAGCAGACATTACATTTTAACAATTAAGCAAGTGGCCACATTTCTCCAGCAGATGGCGGTAGAGGCTTTGTCCTCACAATAAAAACGCTCGAATTACTAGTTAATTAAATATGGTACTTAAGATGTCATATTAAGATCTGCATGTATGAGAGAATATCTGTATATCTGACTCCTTGAGGTACACACAGATTAAATTGAATCAGTCTTTTGGAATAGATATGATTAGTGGGCAGAAATGTGTGCAAAGCTTGGTTTACTACATTTGGTTGTATTCCATGTCTGTTCATTTGATTGGACAAAACAGTTTTCCAACATAACATTTCACAGATTGTGTCACTCCACTTGTGTTTGCTATAACTCCAATTCTAGCAAAAACTGTCATCATGGCTCTATAAAGCTGCGGCTTCTTTGGGAACTGTTCAGTGATTCAGCAAAAATGAGCAATAATGAATATCATCATGTATGTTGATGTTCACAGCAGCAATCTTTCACCTAAAATATTGCTTAGTTATTCTACAACGAAAAGAACTAAACAAAAATACTACAAAAAAAAGTTTAATAAAGACAACTGTGTAAAATGTATAGAAATAGAGATATTCTGGTGATGGATGGACTGATATATCAGCTATAACAGGAACTACCTTTATCTTGTTGTTCATGAAATAAAATATGATCCAGCATGTATCCAATAAACACAGATATGGTGAAAAAATTCACACCAGATGGTACACACACACACACACACACACACACACACACACACACACACACACACACACACACACACACAAACACACACAAACTTAAGCCAATTCATCCCACAACAGTGATGCAGCTATAGGTTATGTGATCGGGCTAAAAGTGAGCTTTAAAATGCTGTTTATGTCCATCCCAGGTAGTTTAGCAAAAACAGAAGTGTCTGTCCTAACACTTTGCTGGTCTTTATGTTAAAGCTTTTTGAAAACCAACAATGCTACCTGCTGCACCACTGTGCTGCCTATTTTTATTCACAATCTGAAACATATAGCACATATGATCTCAATTATGAGTTCTTCTGTATAAAAAACGTACAGATAGCAATAGCATTTATCTAAGTGTTTAGGTATCACTTCACATGTGCGACACATTTCAACACATTTCATGCTGTAACTAAAATGATAAAAACACAGACTACATTTTGGTCAACTAGATATCTTCTTCTTTTCTTGTCTTTAAAAATAACCACTGCATTACATTAAGAATGCAACCATTCCTTTTAAACCATTAGTTCAAGTAAGATGCATAATACTATAGAATGAATATATTTTGCTTACTTTGTATTTTATGGTTAATTTTTTTCTTCTATTTTCTTGCTTATTAATTCCATGGGTCATTATAGAAGTGTGCATTAAAGGCAGACTATCATAGAATATCAGTATCTGTAATACAATATACAAAGAAAAAGAATTTCATACAGTTGCAATATGTGTTTATTAAAATGCCACAAATAGTCCACAGCCCTACATCTACTCTACCTATGTATATGTAATATAGATATACAAAGGAATAAACATTGAAAAGCAATAGTGCTAAATGATTATGACAAAGGTTTCATATTGAAAATAGTGCAAAGCAATAACAACTAAACAATATTTAAAATAGGCTTATGCTCATGAGAGCTAGAAAAATTGTGGTAAACTGGGACATGGATTATTACATTGAAGGGTGGCAAATTCCTCTGGAAGTGAACGCTTCACATGCATTAAGAAGGAAAGGCTGAGGAGTATTTCAGAGTTTACTATTTAAATATTTCCAGTTGGGTAGAATAGATGGTAGAATTTAGAGCAGGCCTCGATACATAATCCAAGTTCTCATAGATAGCTTGCAGTTCAGAACCTGAAAAAAAAAATATATATATACATATATATACTGTATATACACAAGTATTTCCAAACCAAGATGAGCAGAAACCTGAAAAGAGCTCTTAATTAGAGTAAGGTACACTTCAGTTATGTCAAAAACAAAAAGACAAAGCTTGGTTTATAAATGCACTGCCTGGAATCATAATTGTACAAGAAAGTGAAACAAACTACATGTTATATAAATGTAGAAGGAGTGAGCAGAAATGTTTTATGTGTAAGACCTTCAAACCTTTTTTCTATTGTGTCAGCTAGCTGAACACACCTGAGTAATTTTAAAAAGCTATAAATGAATATATTCTAATGAAAATATTTTCCATAATGTTTGGGTGGGAGTCATGACAAACTCTTCCTTATCAATCACAGTGACAGTTACCAATTCTAGGTGGTAGCTAGCACTGTCCTTGATGTGGTTGGGTGACAAATAAATGTGTATGTATACATCATACTGCTAATCTCATACATCATATTCACTCACTCACTTTCACTAACCACGTTCACATCATTCTGGTTAGGACTGTAGTGGATCTTGAGCCTATCACAGAAACACAACACAATAAATGGAACAAATGATACTGAATGAAAGACAATTAAATGTTTTATTTAATGAAATCACGTTTTCTTACCTTCTCACCATGACCATGGTAAAGACAATGATAAAAATACTGACGACGGACAACACCGTCCCCAAAACAACTGCAAGTGTGTTTGCTGTAGAGAATTGGAAAGGTGACGGACTCATTAAAACATTAAAATTTTTCAAAATACACAATAAAACATTAAACTTTTGATGTTTTACAAAGGTTTTTTTTAACTGAAAAAAAGATAAAAATAAAAAAAATATCTATTGCTTTTCTTCAATTCTTTTTTAAGTAAACTAAAAATTGACTTGTAACACTGAAATCTGGTGTCATGCAAAATATTACATGTGGAATCTAATGTAGCAGTATCTTTGGCAAAAGGTGTCATAGAGTAGATTGATTTCTGGATGTCCACAAGTCCGTTATTGATTTCCAGGTAGGTAAAGAAAACCAAAGCTACCCTGCAGAGAGACAATAGGATTAGCTGTAAATAATGTGATTAACTATTACTTCAAACTTTGAATAAACTTTATTAAACTTAATAAACTTTTAATAGTTTTCTCAAGCCTTACCTGTATTCCTGATTATCCAGAGGTCCGTTTATATATTCTGTATTATTGAGCATATCTGAGTAATTACCAATGACAACCGTAATCATGTTGCTTCTGGTATTTTTATTTTCATTTAATTTTAAAACTGTGAGATAAGCCTTGGTCTTCTCTTTCTGCCAGTCACTATAGGTAATTTGTAGGGAACTCCTGGAGATGTTACCTGAAATTATATTCAAGACATTCTTGTTGTAACAAATAGCAAGGTTGCATCCTTCTAAGCTCATTAAAAAAATCCTCAAAGCTGATTAAAAAATGGAAAGAAATCCTACTTTGAGGGTCAGGTGACAGCAGAACACCGTAGGCTTCAATTGGTCCATTAGTAGCATTCAGAAGGCTGGCACTGAATTGTAGATTTATTACACTCGGGCTTTTTGGAATGACTTCGATTGTTACGTCTTCTGACTTACTGGGAACTGGTGGCTCTTTAAAGATACAGTAGAGTTCAAAAGTGCACTTAATTATTTTCTATCATGCATCAAGAGAAAAGTCTATACAAGTTAGCAGTCATGTTAGATATACAGGGTTATTAATTTGAGCTCTTCACTATAAGCTTTAGACAACACAATATGAAAATAGTTAAATCACATGCCTGTAATGCCTGTTCTGCAGTTAATGACCTTTGTGCCATTCTCACCACATCCAATGGTTGAAATAGTCAAATTGTAAGTGGTGAAGTATTGGAGGTTTTTAGAATAATTGTGGTTACAGACATTAGTGCAAGGTTTAATGAAGTCACTGGTTGTTGAACTGAGACCAATGTTGAATCCTTCATAGTTGCCTGGAGGATTCCACCATGTTAAGTTCAGCAACGATGTTGCACTGCGATTTGGTCCTTCACAGATTATTTTAGAGACAGGACTTGCATCTTGCGGAATCAGATATTTATTAGATTAGAAAAATGTAACAATACAAATATTTCAATTGCAGTATTGTTTATCAGACTGAACACTTTTTACAGGGTTTAAAGCAGTGTTACTCATTGCGCGGCTCGTGAGCCTCCTGCGGCTCGCCAAGCTTTAATATGCGGCTCGCATGGCAGTAAATAATACGATATGATCATGTGGTTAAAATTTATTTTTCATTTAAATGACATTAAAAACAATCAGGGAAGCATAGAAAAATTAATGTGCTCTATTACAAATAATAATATATATTTATTTAATATTTATTTATTTAGTTCTGCGCAATAGCCAGTTTTTGGCGGCTTGCCAGAAGCTAGTTTGTGTTTCATGCTAGTTAACAATTTGTGTTTACTGTACACACAGACTAAAAAATGGATCGATTTCTTATCAAACAATCCCGCGCACAAAATGAACAGCTACAAAGCAATGTGACTTGGCATACTTTGCAGTGAAAGTGGCTCTCCTATCGACTTTGTCCTATCAGTGTGGCTCACATGAAAAAAATAGTGAAGACCACTGGTTTAAAAGGTTTACAGAAATCACCAGGTGCTTGGGGAAAAATGTGCCACTTCTCTGTTTCAGTGAAAATAGTAGAAAAGATTACATGCACTCATTATGTTTTGTATGTTAGGTACAACATATTGGATATGGCAATAAATAATACTGTATTTCCTATTACTTTAATGACTGAATTTTCTGGTCTACATCAAGACAAGAAGACGTTATTTTGCAAGCATCTGGTGGTAACAGTAGAAATATATGTATTTATGCACCACAGGGACTGTAAAGGGACTGATCAGCTGGTCAAATGCACCTGAACCTGAATTTGGGAGTTTGCTCTAAGAGGGAGTTTCAAAAAGCAGTAAGTCAAATATAAATTTACACCAAAGTAAGTTTCAAACATTTTGTATTTCTGATGGTACTCCCACTTTTGTGTGTTCACAGCCATGCAGGTTCAGGAATGTTGATTATACCTAATCAAATTAACAACATGAAGGTGTTCAGCAGCACTGCCAAGAACTGACAAAAAAGAATCCTTAAATAATTTAAATGCATTTTTCCAGTTTGCCTGCTGTTGTAGGAGCACCTGCCTGAACTCTTAAAGATGGAGTTGTAGGACTTTTCAGATCTCAATGCTATGCTGAACAAGAATACAACCCTCCTCATTCCAAAAATACACCTAGGCAAATCATAGATCGGTCAGTAAGAAGACAAACAGAGATCAATAATAGAAAGAAGCAGAAAAACAAGAAAAGAAAGGAAAGGCGTAAGGCTAAAAAACAGGCAGAGGTGGAGAAGAAAATCCAAAAGGTTGAGGATTTGGTTAAAGACATAAATCAGTTAAATATGAATGACTACAGTAAAAGAAGACAACATCGGATCAAACGCTGTACCTAGACAGCTGGAAGAAGATACTGAATGAAAGAAGATTATAATGCGTTAAGTTTTATTTTCAGAAGTTCAAGAGAAACTCTGAATCGCTTTCTTTTCATATATTCATGCATTCTTTTTGATAATCTAATAAATAGGTTGTTAAGTCTATTTTGAATTAGATCTTGTATGATTATGAAAAAAATGATAAAAGCTTACTGTGACATTTACCCACCTTAGAATTTACTCATGCCATAGTATAGCACTCACAGTGAAAATATTAATAATGTATTTCAAACCTCGTCGCGAGAATTTGGCTGCGAGAAAGGCTGAGAACATTATGCTCTAGTTACTGAAACCACAAGGTACCAGTCATATGTAACCACAGCTTTGCAGCTGCAGAAAGGTAACTGCAACCATTTATAGAATTATTAACCTTTAGAGATGAGGAACAAACATGTTTAACACTCCAAGTGTCGCAGCGAGAAATGTTACTTGATTTGGACAATGTAAGGTCCATAGAGGTCAGAATTCGCAATGATATCCAATTTGCAATGTCATAAAGTATAAAAGACCAGGGAAATGTTACCTAAGTGTGCATTCTAGTGTAGGCAGGCTCAGTGCATGTTATACTCTGTGTGCATCAGAAAACAAACACAAGCATACACTTGGAGACTGTTTCTTGATTTGTTACTGTCTTTGCATTCTAATTACTTTTACTTATTCTAATACTGTTTGATTAATTTACACACATTTATCTGTATTACATTGCTTTTAATAAAAACAAGGCCTTCCATTGTGAGGACCCTGAAAAAACAAGAAGGTCTAAGTCTGACTCCTTCTCCTCCTAAAAGATTCAAACAATAGATTAAGTAAAAGAACTTGAAGAGGATCCTTTGTTAGAAGACCGAGGGACTTCGAAGGATACCTGCGTTCAAGGTAAGACCAACTCTGATAGTTGATCTTGTGTTTTCAAACTAACCCATGCAATCTAGGACACATTCCTTAGTGGGGTTGTGGGAGGGTTTCCTACACAATCTGAAAAGTGTCACTAAGGGACACGTCAGCAGTATAAATTACGTCACTGCCCCAGTGTACAATATATTTAGCTAAGAAGGTTACTTAAGACCCCAAATTGTTATTATTATATGTTTTGGTTACAACATGTACGCAGAAAAGTGTCTAAACACCCTCACATTTACTTTCAAATTCATTCGTCTGAAACTTACCTGTGCAAGTGAAAATATTAACCAGGGATCCTTCTTTATTATCGGCAGCAACAGCTGATACTGCAAATGTGTAATTTGTTCCAGGTTCTAGATTAGTGATGTTAATCGCAGTTGCAAAAATTCTGTTGTTTATCCAATGCACTCTAAAAAAAGACCACTGTCCTGTAGGTGCATCCCATTTAAGAGCCAAGGATTCTGTTGTCACTTCAGAAAATACCAGATTTCTTACAGTGTTTGGCTCTGTGGGAAGAGTTGTGTGTTAAAGAAGACTAAAAGATATAAAAAGAAGAATAACTCTGGATTTTAAATGTCAAAAGAAAAAAAAAAAGACAAATGATTTGTTTAATAGTTTAACAAATGTGGCTTTAAATACCTCAGTAGCTGAGCATAACAAATAAGTCTGAGATTTTTATTCTGGGAGTTTATAGGAAGTCTTACTAGTATAGGCATTCTGAATTATTAAGTAATTACTGTGTTATATTTACAATTTGTGTGATTTCAGAATCAACATGACCCTGCTTACTGTCTGCCTGCTCCACCCAGCCCTCATCCACCCATCAAAACACAGTACACATGTTCAAATCCAGAAAGCTGCTAAAAGGTAAGAGTAATTTAAAATAGTGAATTATTATAAATCATAAATTTCTAATTATAAGGTTAAATGTTGAATACTGTTACAAATTATTTTAAATTTTTATATGTTTATTTCTACTAACAGTTTATGTGAATTCATATGAAAAATTAATATACAGGCTTTACCCCCGACTCCACAAGGCTAAAGCTGGATATCCTTGCTGCAGGAGAATCTGTGGGTATTCACTTCCACTTTATTAGAAATACCCATACACCTGCTTATTCATGCAATTTCTTCATCAGGCCATCGAGTGGCAGGACAATGCAATTAAAAATGCAAAATCATGCAGAAACTGGGCTAAAGCTTCAGATAAGTTCCCATCAAACATAATTATGGGGAGTGTAATTTCTCTGACTTTGATCATAGCATGTATGTTGGCACCAGGTGGGCTAATGACACTAAACAGGTTCCCTTTCTAGGAAACTTGACACTGCAACATAGCTGATGCTATGGGAACGCTTCTTTGTGGATGTTGTGTCTGAAGCTCTGTGTGAAATCCTGTCAATGTATCGCCTCCTGTAGGTCATGTGACGAAGCGGAGTGCCCCAGTAAGACCATAAAACGGAATCTACATCGATTTACTCAAGCTTCTTTGTTTTCAGAAAGCGCTCTGTGTATGTTTGTGTCGATTGTTTGTCCCATCTGTCTAGACTAGGGTAAAAGAAGATACATATAAAAGATTAGGAGATATGGTGAGCTAGTTCAGAAAGTGTGTGCATCCGTGCTCCCGCTACATTACGGACGACGACTTGCACTTTGTCTGCATTAGATGAGGGATTAGCTGACTGTACACACTGTGAAACTTTTCCTCTCCATAAGCTCTGCTCAGGTCCCGCATCTCCTGAGGCAGCACACCGACTTAGATCATGTGTCTCACAGGCTGAGTTAGCGGAGGCAGAACAAGGGATGGGAGATCCCCTTTCTTTTGTCCTCTCTCCCAACTCAGAACTCGGCGCCGGGAACTCGCTTGGAGATTTCTTCAAACCCGAACGAGTTATTATTGTCTTCATCGGACTCTGAGGAGCTCGATGTGGGTGATGGAGAGCAGTATGCTACTGAATTGCTTCCTGATAAAAAAAAACAAAAACAAAAACAGTGGTGTTCTTTCCGTCCTTCCATTTCCATGCAGGTGTCTTTTTTTAACCAGACCTCCACACTAAGGTGTCAAGAATGTGGAATAATCCTTAGTAGTCCATTCACTGGTATTCAGCCATGGTGGGCCTACTGTACATGAACATGGGTATGTGGTGATGCCCAGGGGTGACTTACAAGCCAGTGTGGCACTGCACACAATGGCGGATTTTCAGACGTAAGGAGTAAGGAGCTCATCAGCTGTGAGGCGCTCACCTATGAGGCCTGAACTCTGCCAAGCCACAGATTTAGCCCTCAATGCCACAAAGAAAAATCTGATATAAAAGGAAAGGACAAAACCTTTCTTTTAGATACTTTGGTTTTTAATAAGGACCAGTTCTTCCCTTGCCATAGCAAGGAGTAAAAGTTATCAACCAATAACCACCGGCCCCAGCCAGTCCTGCTGAGGCAGGGAAAGAAGGCTAGCATTTGTAGCCATAACCCCCCCAAGTAAAATCTGGGCATCTGACTGGTACTTAAAGGCAGGCCTGCCAGGAAGTCATCTCTGCCAGGCGTGCCAGAAAGGAATCCTAATGCCTGAGCGCTAGATTGCCCAAGTGGCTCCTCATTGGCCCAACTGTGTCTAGCAGAAACCTCTCAGTGGTCCTGCAGGGGCTTCTCTAAACCCCCTTTGAGCCACTGGTATTAGCCTCTAAAGAGTTTTTGGATATTCTGCAGGCCTTCTGCCCTCCACCCCATGAGTCGGTGGAGCAGGAGAGACTACACCTGCTGTGCCGAGTTCAGGTTCTCAGCATTTACACCCATTGCTCTATCGTGTGGTGTAAGTCATCTCCCTTTATGTCTACTTTGGCAGCCATAAATAAAATCAATCTGGTCTCCAAGCAGAGTGGTAGCTATCTCCTAGGCCACTGTGTGGGTTCGCTTCAAGGATAATGGCTCACTCCACTAGGTGTATTGCCTTGTCCAGCACTCTGGCTAAGGTGCCCCTCCAGGATACTTGTGCAGGGTTGGTCCTCTCCTCACACCATTATCAGGTTCTAGAACCCCTTTCAGGGCTAATGGTTCTCTGCTCCTGTCTCGTTCGTGCCCTTTTATGACCTGTGGAACAGATATTTCCCTGGATGTGGCAGTGATGGTATTGGCCTTTGAAAGGGAACTACACCAGGTTCCGTATGTAACCCGGTTCCCCGAGGAGAGAACGAGACACTGCATCGCTGGTCACGCTCCGGGCGTACACTCGTGCTTCCTTCAGACAAGTAATCACTGGAGTAATGTGACTTAGATACCCAGGTATGGTCTTGCTTGTGTGCTTCACTTTGTTACATGACATACCAGAACTGATAAATAAGCATGATTTCACACAAAGCCGACTTCAATAACCACTTAATCCTGGACATGGTCACAGTGAATCTAAAGTCTTTCAGTGAAAAAACTGGATGAAGATGGGAATAAAATCTCATTGCAACGCTACTCAACTCTAGGCACCATGTTCACACACATGAACAGACAGAGGCAATTTTGATTTGCCAATCAATCCACTGGCATGAATTTGAGAGGTGAGTATAAACAGATACACCGAGAAATTAACCCCATAAATACATTAGAAAACATGTTGAGAAACTGCACAAAGACAGGAACCTGAATACATCATGGAACCATGCTGCCTTCAAGCCTATTTCAAGCCAAGCATTTATGATATTCAGGCAATATTTCTAACTCATGTCTTACTTGTGTAGGCAGAAACGCAGCTGTAATTTCCTTCTGTTCTATTATCTGCAGCAACTGCAAACACTTTGAATGTGTACTGTACTCCAGGAGTCAGATTATTTATGTTAATGCTGGTGATTTCAGTAGTCTCATTGACTGTCGTATTGAAATTCTCATATTTGATTACATAATGGGAAATTTCCCCCATTGCTTCAGTCCACTGCAGTAATATAGAGGTGGTTGTAACATTAACTGCTGTGAGGTTGCTAACAGTGTCAGGCTCTGTGAAGGCAAAAAAGTCCATTAAAACATATAGCTTTAGTGTATTTCCTCATTAGAGGAGAACATAATTCTCTATAACATACTTGTATAGACTGAAAGACCAATTGCTTCTCCTTCTGTTATATTATCCGCAGCAACAGCAGATAACAGAAAGGTGTAACTGACTCCAGGACTGAGATCAGTAATGTTAAAGAAAGTGTTTCTGGTTGTTGAATTCATAGTTATGTTGTCATGACTCCATTGTACTTTAAAGAAAAATCTTTCTCCTATTGGTTGAGTCCAGTTCAGAAATAATGAGCTTGTTGTAATGTTAGTCACTGTGAGGTTTTTTGGAACATCAGGTTCTGTGAGTACAGGTTAGAAGCCATCATGTTAGGAAATGACAAAAATCTAAACAAAACAAACAACTAAAACCTGCCTATTTTCTAGGTTAAACATTAACTGTTCAGAGGTATTTAAGGTTGCTCAGTTTAACCTTATACTGTTAAGGCTCCACTGCATGTATCCCATGTATCATTATCATATACAGCTCTGTTGAAATTCACTTACTGTACAAACAAATGTATTCAACTGCTGATGTCAAACCGTAATCCTGAATCCTAAGCAACACTCTTATTATAAATGTACACAGCAACAAGAGAGTCTCTCTCATGCTCTCTTCGCAGTATGGTACTTCACATTAATGATGCTGTACAAGCATGTGGAAACATTACAAATGCTACCAATGAAGTCTATTGCAGTTAGATTTGTTAACATCATGTTTGCTGCATCTCAATATACAGTATACAGGAAGCTAAATAAAACATGTTACACAACAGTACAGGACTTACTTGTGAATGCTGAGGTTTGAGTTGTTGCTCTTCTAGTTTGGTTATCTGCAGCAACTGCAGTAACAGTGAATGTGTAGCTCACTCCAGCAGTCAGACCAGTGACATTGTAAGACATGTTAGAAGTCTTAATGCTGTTATTAACACTGCCATTAGTCCAGTTAACTATAAAGAAGGACCTGCTCCCTTGTGGCTCATTCCAGGTTAGAGATACAGATGATGTGGTTTTGCCAGAAACACTGAGACTAACAACATTTGGATCTGTGAAACACACAAACACGCACACACACACACACACAAACAAACACACACACACACACACACACACACACACACACACACATACAGGAATGTGTTAATTACTAGCATTTCTATATTTTAATGTTTTAAACATTATTCCAAATAATTAATCTAAACCCAGGTGTAAAACAATACTCAGGCCAACATATACAGAGATACAGAGAGATATAAATAGTGAAACGCATTGCTCATTTTGAATAGTACTGTATTTTGTGTAGGTGTGGGTCTTCAGTCAATCCAAACTAATCTAAAATTCAAAAACTCAGTCTAATCAGTTTAAGGTGTTCAGCTGTCTTTATATATTGGCAGTACAGGACTTACTTGTGAATGCTGAGATTTGAGTTGGTGCTCCTGTAGTTTGGTTATCTGCAGCAACTGCAGTAACAGAGAATGTGTAGTTCACTCCAGCAGTCAGACCAGTGACAGTGTAAGACGTGTTAGAAGTGTTAAAGCTGTTATTCCCAGTGCCATTAGTCCAGTTTACTGTAAAGAAGGACCTGCTCCCTTGTGGCTCATTCCAGGTTAGAGACACAGATGATGTGGTTTTGCTAGATACATTGAGACTGGTGACAACATTCGGATCTATTAATCACACACACACACACACACACACACACACACACACACACACACACACACACACAATTATTATTTCACATCTAAGTAAAACATTTTAAAACATTGTATTAGGAAATCAATTTAAATCTGTGTGTTTAAAATTTTTAATTATTAAAACTCTAGTTGTAAATGACTGAAACATTATTCAGGCCTACAAATACAGAGACACAGACAGATATAATTACACAGAGAGAAATGTATTATTCATTTTAGTCTGTTATGTATTTTAAGCATGTGCAGATGTTCAGTCAGTCAAAATGAATTTAAAGTTCAGTCCAATTGGTCCAATGTGTTTGGCTTTTTTATATATTGGCAGTACAGGACTTACATGTGAATGCTGAGATTTGAGTTGATGCTCCTGTAGTTTGGTTATCTGCAGCAACTGCAGTAACAGTGAATGTGTATCTCACTCCAGCAGTCAGACCAGTGACAGTGTAAGACGTGTTAGAAGTGTTAAAGCTGTTATTCCCAGTGCCATTAATCCAGTTTACTGTAAAGAAGGACCTGCTCCCTTGTGGCTCATTCCAGGTTAGAGACACAGATGATGTGGTTTTGATAGAGACATTGAGACCAGTGACAACATTTGGATCTATTAATCACACACACACAGAAAGAGAGAGAGAGAGAGAGAGAGAGAGAGAGAGAGAGAGAGAGAGAGAGAGCAATGAGTTTGGCTCTGTGGAGCATACATATAAAAATTACTACTATCAAAATAAAGGACAAAATAATTATCTCTTATTATGTCTATCGTTTTATTTCTATGACTATTATTTTTAATCAATAAAAAATAACATTTTTGAATAATAATTTCTGTTATTAAATCTAATCATGTGAAATACAGGCCTTACGTGTGAATGCTGAGATTTGAGTTGATGCTCCTGTAGTTTGGTTATCTGCAGCAACTGCAGTAACAGTGAATGTGTAGCTCACTCCAGCAGTCAGACCAGTGACAGTGTAAGACGTGTTAGAAGTGTTAATGCTGTTATTAACACTGCCATCAGTCCAGTTTACTGTAAAGAAGGACCTGCTCCCTTGTGGCTCATTCCAGGTTAGAGACACAGATGATGTGGTTTTGCTAGATACATTGAGACTGGTGACAACATTCGGATCTATTAATCACACACACACACACACACACACACACACACACACACACACACACACACACACACACACAATTATTATTTCACATCTAAGTAAAACATTTTAAAACATTGTATTAGGAAATCAATTTAAATCTGTGTGTTTAAAATTTTTAATTATTAAAACTCTAGTTGTAAATGACTGAAACATTATTCAGGCCTACAAATACAGAGACACAGACAGATATAATTACACAGAGAGAAATGTATTATTCATTTTAGTCTGTTATGTATTTTAAGCATGTGCAGATGTTCAGTCAGTCAAAATGAATTTAAAGTTCAGTAAAATCGGTCCAATGTGTTTGGCTTTTTTATATATTGGCAGTACAGGACTTACATGTGAATGCTGAGATTTGAGTTGATGCTCCTGTAGTTTGGTAATCTGCAGCAACTGCAGTAACAGTGAATGTGTAGTTCACTCCAGCAGTCAGACCAGTGACAGTGTAAGACGTGTTAGAAGTGTCAAAGCTGTTATTCACAATGCCATTAGTCCAGTTTACTGTAAAGAAGGACCTGCTCCCTTGTGGCTCATTCCAGGTTAGAGACACAGATGATGTGGTTTTGATAGAGACATTGAGACTGGTGACAACATTTTGATCTATTAATCACACACAGAAAGAGAAAGAAAGAGAGAGAGAGAGAGAGAGAGAGAGAGAGAGAGAGAGAGAGAGAGCAATGAGTTTGGCTCTGTGGAGCATACATATAAAAATTACTACTATCAAAATAAAGGACAAAATAATTATCTCTTATTATGTCTATTGTTTTATTTCTATGACTATTATTTTTAATCAATAAAAAATAACATTTTTGAATAATAATTTCTGTTATTAAATCTAATCATGTGAAATACAGGCCTTACGTGTGAATGCTGAGATTTTAGTTGGTGCTCCTGTAGTTTGGTTATCTGCAGCAACTGCAGTAACAGTGAATGTGTAGCTCACTCCAGCAGTCAGACCAGTGACATTGTAAGACGTGTTAGAAGTTTTAATGCTGTTATTAACTCTGCCATTAGTCCAGTTTACTGTAAAGAAGGACCTGCTCTCTTGTGGCTCATTCCAGGTTAGAGACACAGATGATGTGGTTTTGCTAGAGACATTGAGACTAACAACATTTGGATCTATTAATCACACACACACACACACACACACACACACACACACACACACACACACACACACACACACACACACAATTATTATTTCACATCTAAGTAAAACATTTTAAAACATTGTATTAGGAAATCAATTTAAATCTGTGTGTTTAAAATATTTAATTATTAAAACTCTAGTTGTAAATGACTGAAACATTATTCAGGCCTACAAATACAGAGACACAGACAGATATAATTACACAGAGAGAAATGTATTATTCATTTTAGTCTGTTATGTATTTTAAGCATGTGCAGATGTTCAGTCAGTCAAAATGAATTTAAAGTTCAGTAAAATCGGTCCAATGTGTTTGGCTTTTTTATATATTGGTAGTACAGGACTTACATGTGAATGCTGAGATTTGAGTTGATGCTCCTGTAGTTTGGTTATCTGCAGCAACTGCAGTAACAGTGAATGTGTATCTCACTCCAGCAGTCAGACCAGTGACATTGTAAGACGTGTTAGAAGTGTTAAAGCTGTTATTCCCAGTGCCATTAATCCAGTTTACTGTAAAGAAGGACCTGCTCCCTTGTGGCTCATTCCAGGTTAGAGACACAGATGATGTGGTTTTGATAGAGACATTGAGACCAGTGACAACATTTGGATCTATTAATCACACACACACACAGAAAGAGAGAGAGAGAGAGAGAGAGAGAGAGAGAGAGCAATGAGTTTGGCTCTGTGGAGCATACATATAAAAATTACTACTATCAAAATAAAGGACAAAATAATTATCTCTTATTATGTCTATCATTTTATTTCTATGACTATTATTTTTAATCAATAAAAAATAACATTTTTGAATAATAATTTCTGTTATTAAATCTAATCATGTGAAATACAGGCCTTACGTGTGAATGCTGAGATTTTAGTTGGTGCTCCTGTAGTTTGGTTATCTGCAGCAACTGCAGTAACAGTGAATGTGTAGCTCACTCCAGCAGTCAGACCAGTGACATTGTAAGACGTGTTAGAAGTGTTAATGCTGTTATTAACACTGCCATCAGTCCAGTTTACTGTAAAGAAGGACCTGCTTCCTTGTGGCTCATTCCAGGTTAGAGACACAGATGATGTGGTTTTGCTAGATACATTGAGACTGGTGACAACATTCGGATCTATTAATCACACACACACACACACACACACACACACACACACACACACACACACACACACACACACACACACACACAATTATTATTTCACATCTAAGTAAAACATTTTAAAACATTGTATTAGGAAATCAATTTAAATCTGTGTGTTTAAAATTTTTAATTATTAAAACTCTAGTTGTAAATGACTGAAACATTATTCAGGCCTACAAATACAGAGACACAGACAGATATAATTTCACAGAGAGAAATGTATTATTCATTTTAGTCTGTTATGTATTTTAAGCATGTGCAGATGTTCAGTCAGTCAAAATGAATTTAAAGTTCAGTCCAGTTGGTCCAATGTGTTTGGCTTTTTTATATATTGGCAGTACAGGACTTACATGTGAATGCTGAGATTTGAGTTGATGCTCCTGTAGTTTGGTAATCTGCAGCAACTGCAGTAACAGTGAATGTGTAGCTCACTCCAGCAGCCAGACCAGTGACAGTGTAAGACGTGTTAGAAGTGTTAATGCTGTTAATAACACTGCCATCAGTCCAGTTTACTGTAAAGAAGGACCTGCTTCCTTGTGGCTCATTCCAGGTTAGAGACACAGATGATGTGGTTTTGCTAGATACATTGAGACTGGTGACAACATTCGGATCTATTAATCACACACACACACACACACACACACACACACACACACACACACACACACACACACACACACACACACACACACACACACACACAATTATTATTTCACATCTAAGTAAAACATTGTATTAGGAAATCAATTTAAATCTGTGTGTTTAAAATTTTTAATTATTAAAACTCTAGTTTTAAATGACTGAAACATTATTCAGGCCTACAAATACAGAGACACAGACAGATATAATTTCACAGAGAGAAATGTATTATTCATTTTAGTCTGTTATGTATTTTAAGCATGTGCAGATGTTCAGTCAGTCAAAATGAATTTAAAGTTCAGTCCAGTTGGTCCAATGTGTTTGGCTTTTTTATATATTGGCAGTACAGGACTTACATGTGAATGCTGAGATTTGAGTTGATGCTCCTGTAGTTTGGTAATCTGCAGCAACTGCAGTAACAGTGAATGTGTAGCTCACTCCAGCAGCCAGACCAGTGACAGTGTAAGACGTGTTAGAAGTGTTAATGCTGTTAATAACACTGCCATTAGTCCAGTTTACTGTAAAGAAGGACCTGCTCTCTTGTGGCTCATTCCAGGTTAGAGACACAGATGATGTGGTTTTGATAGAGACATTGAGACTGGTGACAACATTTTGATCTATTAATCACACACACACACAGAAAGAGAGACAGAGAGAGAGAGAGAGAGAGAGAGAGAGAGAGAGAGAGAGAGAGAGAGAGAGAGAAAGAGAGAAAGAGCAGTGAGTTTGGCTCTGTGGAGCATACATATAAAAATTACTACTATCAAAATAAAGGACAAAATAATTATCTCTTATTATGTCTATCATTTTATTTATATGTCTATTATTTTTAATCAATAAAAAAATAACATTTTTAATAATAATTTCTGTTATTAAATCTAATCATGTGAAATACAGGCCTTACGTGTGAATGCTGAGATTTGAGTTGATGCTCCTGTAGTTTGGTAATCTGCAGCAACTGCAGTAACAGTGAATGTGTATCTCACTCCAGCAGTCAGACCAGTGACAGTGTAAGACGTGTTAGAAGTGTTAATGCTGTTAATAACACTGCCATTAGTCCAGTTTACTGTAAAGAAGGACCTGCTCTCTTGTGGCTCATTCCAGGTTAGAGACACAGATGATGTGGTTTTGCTAGAGACATTGAGACTAACAACATTTGGATCTATTAATCACACACACACATACACACACACACACACACACACACACACACACACACACACACACACACACACACACACACACAATTATTATTTCACATCTAAGTAAAACATTTTAAAACATTGTATTAGGAAATCAATTTAAATCTGTGTGTTTAAAATTTTTAATTATTAAAACTCTAGTTGTAAATGACTGAAACATTATTCAGGCCTACAAATACAGAGACACAGACAGATATAATTACACAGAGAGAAATGTATTATTCATTTTAGTCTGTTATGTATTTTAAGCATGTGTAGATGTTCAGTCAGTCAAAATGAATTTAAAGTTCAGTATAATTGGTCCAATGTGGTTGGCTTTTTTTATATATTGGCAGTACAGGACTTACTTGTGAATGCTGAGATTTGAGTTGATGCTCCTGTAGTTTGGTAATCTGCAGCAACTGCAGTAACAGTGAATGTGTATCTCACTCCAGCAGTCAGACCAGTGACAGTGTAAGACGTGTTAGAAGTGTTAAAGCTGTTATTCCCAGTGCCATTAGTCCAGTTTACTGTAAAGAAGGACCTGCTCCCTTGTGGCTCATTCCAGGTTAGAGACACAGATGATGTGGTTTTGCTAGAGACATTGAGACTGGTGACAACATTTAGATCTATTAATCACACACAGAAAGAGAAAGAAAGAGAGAGAGAGAGAGAGAGAGAGAGAGAGAGAGAGAGAGAGAGAGAGAGAGAGAGAGAGAGAGAATGATAATGAGAGAGCAAAAATGTTATTGTACAACTTAATTGTAAAGTATATATGTTCCAATTTTATATGATGAAATGCTTACATCAAGTTCCATACAAATATCATGGAATGTTTACTACACTACAGGACTTACATGAGCCTGCAGCAGCAAGTGAGCCAAAGCTAAAAGTGAGAAGCTGAAAGAAACATGAAGTAAGGTCAACCAAGAATGTTCAGGTGACAAAAAAAACAACAAAAAGTGAATGAAAACATCAGCGGATATTAACTTTTGTAAGAAATAAAAAATGCGTTGTGTAAAAATAAGACGATGATGTTGAAGATCTTAATGAAGAACAAGAAGTTTATTCCAGCATAGCAGTGACAAAATACATGACGTACTTTGGGTTCATCGGAGTCAATAAGAAGCCAGAGCAAATGCTGCTCAAGCATTATATACAGTTTTCCTCTTTGTAGTTTAAATGAGGTTCTGCTTTGAATGTGTATTGAGCATAAGAACTGAGTGTCTCCCAAATGGCTGGGTCACACCTTATTTAGACAGATGTCTTTAAATGTTAATCACGGTCACGTAAACCTTGTCTTGTTATTGTTACAATTGTTATCAGTCAAATAGTCCCTTTAAATGGTAATCGCAGTCACGTAGACCCTTTGTTGGTGGTGATGCTTAATGTTCTGCTGCCGTTCCCATATTTATAATTGAATCAATTTTATACGTTTAGAGTCCTAAACGTATTACCTTATGATACTTAAGCCATTTTAGGAATGAGCTCTTTTATATGTGTACCTTGGAGTGGAATTTGGGTGCAATTTCTGTAATTTCTTACACTTTCAATATTTAGTATTTAATTAGGTAGAGACATTGAATGTCCCAGATTCTGTGTGTGGTGTGTGTGTGTGTGTGTGTGTGTGTGTGTGTGTGTGTGTATGTGTGTGTGTGTGTGTGTGTGTGTGTGCATGAGAGACAGAGAGAGACAGAGAGAGAGAGAGAGAACTATGATTCTTAAATCTTATTACTTCACTTTAAGTCTGAAGGAAAACCAAATGCATTCTCAAATACATGTAGTTTCCAAACAAAAGTGGTGTTGTGTATAAGCTACCTTAGGAGCCATGTGAAAGCTCACTCAGATCTCCTCTTTTTTCAGAGTTCTACTAAACTCTTTTTTACCAGAGACCAAACAACTGAATTTAAAGGTTACAACTCCACCAATGAATCTCTTTCCCTACCACCAGAGGGATCCCTCAAAGGAGTTTTGATTGCTTCCTGGTTTCTTCTCGCCAATAAGGATTTTTAAGCCAGCTCTTTTATTACCAAGCCAGTGTTTCATTTTGTTATTGCAATTGTTTGCTATTTCTCTGGATTACCTGTGTTTGTTTTGGGATTTTCTACTTTCTCCACCGCTGATTGCTCTTTGCTTGTTTTGGACTATTTGCCTGAATTCTTTCCCGTTTTTATTATTTATATATTATTATTATTATTATTATTATATATATATTATTTATATATTTATATTATTTGTTATTATTTATTTATTTATTTATTTATTTATTTATTTATTTATTTATGTTTATTTCAATGTTATTAAATTGTATTAATTTAAATATCTTTAACCACTAAAATTCTGTCAGGTTACCCAAAAAAAGTAAAAAAAAAATAAAATTAATATTTCAGATAATTTCTTTGTTTATACTAATTTAAAAAGTCAACTAAGTCGATTTCCGTTCCACTGGTGGAATTGAAAGCCAGTGTCCTGGAAAACACATTCTTGTATAAAAACTTTCTATTTCTACAGTTGCTAATATTTGGTGATATTAATTTTGAATCTTTGGGGTATCTATGCTGTCATGTCTCGTGCTTTCTCCATTAGTTAGTTAGTTAGATACTTTTATTTTCTGCAAAGTGGAAATATGTTTTTGTCTACAGCATTCAGCATAAACAAAATTACATCAACACAGTAGCCTAAAACAAAAATACATTAAAGCTTTATATATAAACATTTTACTTCAACATACATATATGTACATAAGAGAATGTTGTGTATGTTGAACTAAAACACATACATGCAAATCCACACGAGGCCAATTTGAGAGATCAGTTGGTCACCTAACACAGCTGATGAATTACTCAATACAGGGGCAGCTAAGTTAGTGTGAATATGTATAGGCTTTAATACAGGTTATTCTGACATATTAGTGTGATCAGTGTTGCTTATACAGTATAACTGATTAAACTCTTTCAGAGACATTTTACATATGACATGTAACAGCTTCCTTGTAACTTGCAGTAGGGAAACTCCATGGATTTAATCATGATAACTGAATGCAAATGGATGATCCATATAAACTGTGATTTGCAAAACTAGTAAATGTTCAACCAATCCACCAAAATTCACTCAGTATTACTTTCATCATAACAACAGAATACAGTTATCCAGTCTTCCAATAGCTTACAAGGAGAAGAAAGTGCTCAATGCTGAGTCCACAGCTACTGTCCTGACTTTTCTAAATGTCTCTTGCATTGAGGCTATTGTATATAGCTGCAATGGTTACAACATTCTCTTTGACTTGTATACTTCAAAGAGCATATACAGCATAGTGGTTTAAGATATGCAATAGCTCTCATATTATGGTAGTAGTGGACATACACCCTTGTTAGGGAAGAAGACAAATGCAAAGAAAGAGTATGTAAGAAGTTGAGTGATATTTGCATCATGACTAGTAAAGACTGAGTAAAGGCCTAATTGATGCAGTTTATTTTTTATAATAATTTGTTTCCATGCAGTGAGCATATGGACAATCTACTAAAAATTAATAATTAAATAATTAAATGCATTTTCAGCTGCTGTGGTAACCTGTCTGCTGATTTTATTGGATTATAAGTCTTAAAATTCTGCTACACTCTATACTTCAAATATTGCTAGTACTCAATATTTTTCTAGTACTCAATATAAGTTTCAGGACCTGGGACAGGGATAAGAAGCACAGAGAAAGTCCTTTTCTGAGGGTCTTTAGATGTATATACATTTGTATTACTATATTGCCTTCCCACATTAATACTCACTTCAATAATTTGTCTATTGTCTGTTGGAATTTATCTTATTTGTGAGACATATTTTTACACAATAACAAAAAGTAATTGATTTTATTTGACATATTTAAAGTATCAAACACAATTGATTTCTGCCCCTTCTGTTTTTGTATATGAATTTAACTTGACTACTGTCTATTAAAAACTCCCACCTTAAATAAATAACAAACCTTGGGAAACTGAATCAGTTGTATAATTAACTGGAGCATTTGCATTTTAAAACATGCCTTTTAGTAGATGGATTGTGTGGAACCAGGCACACTGACCCTGGGAATTTCCACATGCACAGAACTGTGGTGTACATAAGGTGTTTACACTTTGTGCAGCCCATCTGTGTTGCTGAGCTGTAATTCCTGTAATAAAACTTCCTTGTTTACTGCTATTATGCTATTACTAACTATGAACTTTGATTCACCTTCTAATAAGAGCAAGTTTTTTTAGGTTTCTCCACACTCAACAGTTTAAGCACCAATTTGACAAAAACAAAATGTTATTTTAGGATACTAAGATTTTTTCAAGCTGCTGTAGAGCATTTGTGTTCTCCCACATAACTGTTTTATGTTTGTATTGGTCAAATTTGAAGACAACAATCAATTCTATGCAGAGGTTAAAAATCATGGAAAATAAAGCTGTGGAAGAAAACAGGAGGGGATTTTAAATGTTCCACTAAGGTTTATATTTAACTTTTGGTTAAGTTTATTTAATTGAATCATTCAACCAGAATTGACATTAAATTACACGTCAGCCCCAACACGTCACAAGTCCTAATCACGTCCAGTGTTCTGTGCTATGCCTAATAAACTCCCCTGTTTAAGTGATACATTCTTTTGCATTTGCATCCTCATTGGCCTCCATTTCATGACATTGATCTAATGTGATGGGCATGTCCATATAAAACAATAACACTGCACTGTTTCAGTAGTGAGATCAAGTGACCAATATTTTACTAATGTAATCAATATGACTAGGTTTGAATATGTGTTCAAGAGAAGAGAAGACAATTCTTACCTTATATACAACTAATTTCCATTTCATTGGTTTTAAACCACAGTCACAAAAATAGTTTATATTATATTCATAAAATTAATAAATTGTTATATACTCTATTTGTTGTATAAAACATTTGCATTCTCTCTGACAGGTTATTAAACAAAATGCTCCAGTGATGCACGGTTTCTACCTGAACATATTTACCTCTACTATGAGACACAAAAATCTATAATATGCTACAAAATGTAAACAAAAACCTTTCCAGTTTTAGCCTAGCCCATAAAAATACAGGACTCAATCCACAGCAGTCCCAAATCACTGTGATGTTATATAAGAGGTCTAATGGAAAAAATTGTTATATTGAATATTATTATATTAAAATTTAATAATTATATTATTATTATTATTATTATTATTATTATTATTATTATTATTATTATTATTATTATTATTATAAATACCTTGTCTAAATCTATTCAATAACGTAACCACCAGCATACCAACCTAACTATATCGTTGTAGCTTTATGTCTTTATAACGTTTAAATCCAAAATCTACAGTTATTTTTACTAATGAAAAAAAAAACTTACCTGAAACAGAAACAGACTCAGGAGAGTCGTTTGAGGTTTTCTGCTTAGTGTACAGAGTTTCATGATGCTTGTTGAGTCCCACTGACTGCTAAAGCCTCACATGTGCTGTTTGTATGTGTGAAGGCAGTAAAGTCTCTCCGCCTTCAAGCTCGGATTAACATTTTGGGAAAAACGCTTGTTTTGGTTTTACATGTCATTTTTTTGAGCTCAGCCGTCAAGTGGCTTTTTGTTGTTTTTCCTCTATCACATCATTAGGATCATTTATTACCAATAATAATAAAATAACACAGGACTAGCCTACATAAAGTGGAAATACAGAAAGAACAATGTGAGACAAGAGCAAAATGTACCAAAAATACAGAAGGGATAAAATAATTTTAACTAAATCACAGTATCAAACACACGCTAATAATTCAGTTTAATTAACTTTATACTAGCCGAAAATCTAATAAAAAATTATAGAGAAAATGCAAGGTAATTTGGAGGCTTTGCATTATATTATTTATTATTTAGACATTATTGATATACTACAGACGAATACACAGTTAAAAAAAAATCTTTTTTCCAAAGATTCTTATTCGTCTTATTGATTGCATATTGATTGTTGAATAAATGTGATGTCTAGGTCATCATTACAACATAATAAACAACAACAATAAGAAGAAATTCAAATAAAATAATAGGCAAAACACCCAAGCCATAAAAACGAGCCTGTTGAGTCAGTTATTGGCCAGTTAGACCTCAGCGTTTAAACTGTCTGATGTAATAAACAATGTGTGATTATGGACCCCTACACTGAAACGATGAGTTTATTAAAGTTAATAGCAAGTTAAGTTAACAGCTCTTTCTGCTTTCTTATGTAGAATTATACATTTCTTATGTATAAATATAAGCACACAGAACTCCAGATTGACTCCAGATCCACGGCGAATCTGACATATGTCTTAGTGATTAATGTATTGCTCTTGTGTAGTCATTTAACATAGTGTTTACTAAGAAAACCTGTAAAAAAAACACCTGTTCTTAACCTGTTAAAAATATTATATATTTAAAGTATATCCTTATTCCTGCCACAGGGTGGCGCACTTTCACTCTACATGTGATTTTTTTTTCTTAGAATAAAAATGATTCCATCTGAATTTCTGTGAAGATGTCGACAATATACGCTGTTAAAATTGCTTTTCCAATAGAATCATTCATTTTATGATTTAAGTGGATAAGGAGAAAAAATTTTTTCCAGTCAGATCTTGAACGTGACATGAAATGAAATTTATTGAAATTCATGTAATTCATTTCAGCTTGTTTATATGATTTAGATTGGTTTACTCAGGTCAGCTGATGCTGTGGGTTTTTCAGCATCACACACCTTCATGTTGATGACTCAGAAGTTCCACCTTGTGCTCAGGTAACAATTGTAAACCACAAATCACATTATGACAAGAGCTCCTTTAAAATAGCCCACTATTTGCATGGGCCACAGAATCCCTGAGCAGTCATTTCAGTCCTCTAAATGAGAGCTGTTTACAGTCTGCAAAATGCTCTAATTACATCTAGATCATTGATATACAACACAGAGAGGCACTATTTATATCACAACATTTCTTGTCTTGATGCAGCATTTTTGAGCTCAGTAATCTTCCATATCACAGATCCACATAACTGATGGTATGTGGTGGTATTTTCTGTAGCTTATTTTATTTTTGTTTTGTTTTGTGTGTGCATGTGTGTGTGTGTGTGTGTGTGTGCATGTGTGTGTGTGCCTGTGTGTGTGTGCATGTGCTCTATTATCTTATTCAATATATATTACAATTTTGCACAGTTATACGTCAGCTCTTGTGTCATTTCTGTGTTTGTGGCCTACACATTTTACAAAACAAAATCATTAGTCATAGGAAACTAGCTAATATACAGTGTTTACAAGCTAAAAACATGCTAGTAGGGACATGTGAATGGATTCAAGTTAGATCTGTATTGTGTCTTGTTATAACTTTAAAAAAAAACAGCTGTGAGTTTTTCCAAGTTGATTTTATTATCCAAAGGATGGCATTAGATTTTTATTTTCCCATAATGGGAAAATAGATTAAAAACTCATCTCTTTAGTCAGGTGTACACATAATACATCCTATAATATTGTGCACCATTACATCAGACCTGCAAATGTTATGAACAGCAGATACTGTATGTTAATCCCTCTCCACTGCTTCTTTCTTACTACCCATCCAGAAATTGTACCAGCTCAGATCGTCTTCCGCGCAAAGAAGATTTTGGGCATCCACTGAGATGAGGCCGACTCTGAGAATCCTGAGGCATCTATAGAGATCTACCAGCTCCAGTTGGACTCTGAGATACTAAAGAGGAGATGTGAACTCCATGTGATATTTTGCATCAATTCAACATTTGTCAGACTGTATATTTATAATCACACCCTCCAGTGTCACCCATATGAGGATGGGTTCCCCTTTGAGTCTGGTTCCTCTCAAGGTGTCTTGCTTTACCATTCAAGGGAGTTTTTCCTTGCCACTGCTGCCTGAGTCACCTCAGACTTGCTCATTGGGGATAAATACATACACATTGTGAACTATATATATCTAATATTAATCTTGAAATTTGTATTCTATTAATCTTTATATTATTCTTTATATTAACCTTTTGTTCTATGTTTATGTTCTGTAAAGCTGCTTTGAGACAATGTCAACTGTAAAAAGCGCTATACAAAAATACTTGAATTGAATTGAATATCTACAGCCTGTCTGCACTTTCTCATCTCTTTGTCATGTGCTTGTGTGCCATTGTGTACATGTAAACTCAAGATGTCTTCTGGCTTCTATAATTTAATAAATGACCAGTGTTTATCATAACAGGTTATCATAACAGCATTCAGGAGTGAATACATAAAAGCTTACATAATCATTATATCATTAATCAGTATATAATTTTTTTCAGGTGTTTTAATGTCCACAATTTCACATTTCTGATACAATTCTCATAGCTGATATTTTAAGGAGTGTTTTTACAGACAATTCTAAACTTTACTACAAATAAATGACACGTTATCTTTCCCTAGTTATTCAAATCATCAGAAAAAATTAGATGGTTTCCTATAACACCTTATGAATCAATCCATTAAAATACAACACTGATAATATTCATCCATTTGTAAAACTTGTGCTGTTTTTCAATTAAATGTTTTCCAATTACTGTAATTATATGGCGTTATTTTAATGGTATTATAATATTTAAATACCCAACCTTGGGGTATTAATCTGAACAGATATAGTCCTAATAATATGGAGCACTGCTGCAGAATAACAAAACAATTACCAATTAAATAAATTCAATAATAATTGTTAGAATAAATTCAGCAAACACTTTCAAGTGTTTCTAGTGTACTGATATTACTCATTGATGTGGATATATTATTTCTGTGTCGTTTTCTTTCCTTCTCCTCTGTTGAATTATAGACTGTTATTATGAAAAGCCTCTTATGAGTGACGGACAGATATAAAAAATAGACCAATCGGATCGAAGCTTTTTAAGCACGCCTATAATCTGTAGCCTCTCCAGTTCACCTCATGATGGCACTGTGTGACTTGAAATTCCGTCATTTGCACGCTTTAGTATTCTGGGAATAAAATATAAATATTAATTTATGACGCATTACCATAACAGACCATTGTGCTATAAATGCTTTGTTGTAGTCAGTATAATCAGAATCGATGGATGTTTTTCCCAGTATGAGGCGTCTGGCTCTGAGCGCGCACGTACACAGTGTATCCAACAGGAGCGCGCTCCCGGCTCTCCAACGCGCTGCTCTTTTAAATCCCTGTGGCCCTTTAATCTACCGATCACAACGCTGACGTCAACTAAACCTGAGCCTTGGCTTCCGATTGGCTGAAAATGACGTCAGCTGCATTTTTCCCCCTCCTGAACCATGACCTCATCCTTAGTTCATTTTCAGTGCCAAAGTGCACCTTCTCTGTGTTTTTTTTTTTTTCTTTTTCTTTTCAGCTTACTAATAGATAAATAGTCATTTAATAATGACTTAACCTGACCAGTCACTAGTCATAGGTGCGGACTAACATACTAAGGATAAGAGTGAAATGTATTGCAGGAGTGTTTTTTTTATCCGCATGCTCAGTGACACTAGTGTTTGCGCTCGTGCACGAGCTGGTTGGATCAGTCAACACTGTTAATGGCGAGCGCCTTTTGCGTCTCATGGACACGAGCACAGCAGAATAACCTTGTTTTGGGGAGACCGGTGACTGTAGGGTACGTATAACAACGCATTTGCTCAAATGCACATGCTTCATATCATACAATTATTTGAGAACTGGCTCAGGCTGTTTCCTCTGGGGCTGTTAATTCAACCGCCATCCAAATGCGCTCTGTGTAGTTGGATAAATGATCACGGATATGAAAGCACGACTAATCATAACAAATTCACCGTTTTTACTTGGTGTCATCTTGGCGGTGAGTGTCCTATTCTTTTCCTATTCTGACGTCATATGTTTATAATCATGAAACAGTCACAGCTGTCAAACTCCACGTGATCACACCATTACAAACATAAACGTGTATTAATCCCATAAAATACAATACAAAGTGATGTTATAATATAGAATTAAAATATGTAGAACAAGGTGAAATTTTTCATTTGAAATGTTTCTGAAGGTGTAGTTGCTGTTGCTGTTCTTAATAAGGTTCCAGTGTTCAGAGAGTGTAAATGATGTCCCATAAGAGTATTTCTCATTCCATAACACTGACTATCAGTGTAAACAGAAATGTTTATTAATGTTATGTCCATCGCTGTTGGTGTGACATGAGTCAGGAAATGAGAAATCCTTCATTCTCAGGGTACAGAGTTGCTTGACAAAACAATCTTCCAGTCATCAGACGGTTTCACAGACAATACACAACTGTGAATGAGTAGCGATCAGTGACCAAACCAAAGTAAATGCATCACTTATGCTTCACTGCATGCATATTTTCCATAGGTGGATAAGGTGAACAAATTGTGAATAGAAAAAGGTTTTCTAGTGTTTGTGAACATGGTACATAAAAAGGTGTATATAGGACCTCATAAATTGGGTCCCAAGTGTATGTATACAAAAGGATGTCCTCCACAAGGATGCGGGACAGAAGCTTTCTACAAGCTGGTTAAATCCCGAACTGCTTACCGTACTACCTTACTAAAGAAAGTGTGTCAAAATAATCTATTTTCACACCTTAGCCCATAATCGTGATTGTAAACTCTGTGCCAGAGTCACCTGCTTCTATAATCTAATATAATGTTATATAACAAGTGATTAAATTTAAGTGGTTAAGGCTTGGGGGTTAATGATTAAAAGGTTGCAGGTTCAAGCCTCATCGATACTAAAATGCTACTGTTTCACCAGGCCCATAACCCCTTCTGCACTGGGTGTGCTGTACTGTATCCTGGTGGACCCTGCTTTCTAACCCCAACTTCTTAAATAATATAAAAAGAATAGTTTTACACTGCTATAATGTATATAATAATGTATAAATAAAGGCTGCGTCTTCTTGTAAATTTGTAAGCTGAATAACCTTGTTCATTTTCCCATTATACTTGATTACATTTAATGTGCATTTTAATGAGCTTGTCCTGTGGGAAGATATCGTCTCCACTCGGCTTGTGGGGGGGAAATATTTTTACACTAGAGTTTACATTTCTCAGTGAGAAAACAAAGCTGCCTGTCTTTAGGTATATGAAGACATAAAACATTAAATTCTGTGGAATTCTAGTATGTTATTTGATAGATAGAATAAAGAATGTGTGTGTGTGAATTACATAAGGTTCTTATAGTGATCTTATTTGGTATGATGGAGCAGTGTGGGACATTGTAACTGGTTACACACTGTGCATTGCCAAATCCTGCTGTGTTACAGATAGGAGATTTTTTGTTTATATTTTGCCTTTCTTAGCTCAGTAATCTTTGCCTGTTTTAGTGCACTGGTTTAGATTTTACATTAAGACAGCAGGGTGTTGCAGTGCTTAGAGTCAGTCTTAGCAGTGCAGGACAGAAATATAATCCATTCTCATCCTCAGATGCTCTGATAATCTACGGAGAATGCTGTTGTGTGTGTCTGTCTGTCTGTCTGTCCGTCCGTCTGGTAGGAGAGCATCATTTGAATTTTCTCTCTAACATGACAAACTCAAGTGTCTTGATTTAAGGCCAGTTATTCCAAGACAAACATTCAACTGCACTTGCAATGATGTGTGCAATTTGTCATTGTGTACAGTAAATCAACTAAGGATTTAAACACATGCTAATGATTTAAACGCAGACCCCCTCTAGATTGTGTATTTTTCACTGCATGATTTCTTTTTGTTTCTGCTTTTTGGTACTAAGGATGTGATTAGTGTCTTCTATTGTAATCCTTGGCAGAGGCAAAGTATTCATGAATATCAGTAAATTCCAAACAATCGATAAAACAGCTTCTTGTGGCGCTTTGTTGCTTTTTGTGATGCTAGAATAAGCTGCACCTTTGATGTGTGCCCAGTCACTGTTTTAAGTTCGCTTTGTTGCCATAGCAATGAGAACATCTCAGCCAATCGGTATCTTAGCATCTGCACCAGCTTTTATCAAAATCTTTCAGCAGCAGTGCTGATGCTATGAGCATTACAAGTTACTTCTTGGCCAGCAGTGGAAGCTAGCAGATGTGACTCAATAAGAGATGATGTCAAATAAGTTATCCCTGTGCATTTGTGTGTCTTGTTAAAAATGCAGTCCATGAGCTGTGTGCGGTAGAATGCATCTCTCTTCCTGCTCTCTCACATCCTGAACTGCAGTACACAGCCCTGCCTAGAGCTGAGCCCCCCTCCTTACTCTTTTTCCTCCTTAGACCGACTATGTTTTCAAGCAGAGGCAGCGCCATTAAATGCATGCAGAGGCAGCTCCTTCATATCCCGTCGGCTAGAGCGTGTATTCACAGACACACACATACACTGCAGGTGTGCTCGTCAGTGCATTGATCCAATGAACAGAAAACCTAGCTGTGCCAGAATGGACTATAGGCTGAAGCGAGGATGCACATCGTCCGTGTGATGGCGAGAGGAAGACTGGTGCGATTTGTTCTTATGATGGCTTGTCATTTATTAGGAAATACTGAAGTGTGCCTGAAGAATTGATAAATGTGCATGTGTATGTAGCTGATTTGTTTCAATCAGATGCAGCAGATGGCTGATCGATGTGAGTGGTGCAGCGTGTGCATCCATATTGATGCTGTTTTTGTGAGTCTGGTTACTAGGCAGTTCTGTGTGCTGCCGCAGATCAGGAGAGAGGAGACTGGGCTTATAGAATTGCTCTTGTGTACAGTGATCTTAATTAGAAGTTACCGTGCTGTGTTTTCAGGATTAAGATATGGAGAATAATTATTAAAGGCTACACACATCTATATATTTATAAAGGTTTAAAGGTAATACGTTTTATATTATATGTTATAATAATCTAATGATATTTTAAAAGAAACTCTTCATATAGTTTTTTTTTATATTTTGTCTGTCTATTTGTCTATCTGCCTGTCTACCTGTCTATTTTTGCCATTTGTTATTGATTGCATGCATCTTTGTAGCTGCATAATTTTATACTTGTGAGTGCTGTCTCAATGCGTCATTGATTATTCAAACCAATATTTTCTCATTTCCACTCTGTCACGGTCTGCATGACAGAAACAATATTCTTGGTGTACCATCCCATCATATGAGACACAGACAGACAGACAGACAGACAGAGCTATACTTTCATATGTTTGAGAGTGAGTGGCATGATGCGGATCTGGATGTAAAGCTCCTTGTTTTGTCCAAAGCTTTTGCTTAGACAGCAGCTCAGTTGTACTGGACTGGTTGTTTTTGTCACACATGCCTGCGTTGTCCTGCTGCTCAACAAACCAGCAGTAGATGTTTATTATTATTTTAGTTCCAGCCAGTGTTTGGTGTCTGTGTCTGTCTGTGTGGGTGTGTGTGGGTCTGGGTAGGTATGTGTTCATATGTATGCTTATATGTACTGTATGTGTGAAATTTCAACCTGATGCCAACGAAAGTTTACCTCTTTCCACTTTCTCTCTACCTGTGTTTAAGTCTCTGCCTGAAAGAGAGAGAAAGGCAAAGCTAGACAAGGCATGTATTTTTCATGACTGGTGTGTTAGAGGTGATATGAGAGCAACATGGCAGGCAAGTGCATTTTCTGATTGAAGGCCACATTGGATGGCAGGCAGGCGATAAACTGGGATTAATCAGGTGGGAAAGTCAGCAGTACCAATGTAAGATTATGATTTTATTGGAAATATGATTTTTTTTTTGTCTTTTTATTGAGACCATAAGTAACTCCATACAGTTTGGTGACTACATTCTGTAAATCCCCTGGATACATATTTTCATAATTTTCTTCATATGAATTATCAAAGTGTTTTCTTTATGTATGATGTTATGCATGAAGTTTTTTCCCCAGTTTTCTCTTTCCTAGTGTTTTTTTTTTTTTGAGTTAGGCAAGATTATATTTTAAAGAGGTGGCCCTAGGTCTGCTAAAGTACCAATCAGAATCATCCATTTGCTAATTTACTCCATCCACAGAAACTGAATCCACTCTGAAACTTCATCTAGTTTTAATTTTGTTCTAATCTAGGTGCACTTACCACACAGACACAGAATTGACCCCTGTGTCTTATATTTGTGCTTAATAAACTCAGGAACAAGCCACCTCTTGAATAACCACTTTTTCTTGGGAACTGGGCAGGATCACTCATAAGATGTAAGTGCACTTGTGTCCTCCTCTATCTGAATGAATCAGTGGAGTGAAGTGGCATCATGAGGAGTGTTCAGAGTGCTGGTGGATCCTCCAGGAAAGCCAAACATGATTGTACTTGGTTATGTGATCAGACAGCATGACCATAGACAAGTGGTGGGTTTGCATGAAGGCTGCTACAACCAATTGCTTAGGACTTGAGACTTGCTCATTTTACATAGAGCACATTAACATAATTATTTTCAAAGTGTGAGCTGTGAGACTTAAAAAGCACATATTTTCATTTCTCTGGAAGATCATAAGAAATCAATTCTGTCATTTCCAGCCAAGATTAGTACCATTGTTGGCATTGACTCATCAGTGAATTGTGCTCATTTTTAAACCTCCAATTTATCACTTCAGGATTTCTTTTAAGTTGCTGATACACTGTGTGTTTTAACTAGTCTTATTTGACAAACAGCCATTAGCCTGTCTGTGAAGTACAGGCTTCCTGTTTTCATTTTGATTTTCATTAGATGCTTGATGAGCCAATTAGGTGATTAGATGTTTGGCTGTTGAAATCTAACCTCAGTTCAATTTAAGGTGGTTTTGCTTTATACTAGTACCCATAAAAAGCATACAGTGTCTAACAATAAGGTTTAAATGGCCCTGACATCTTATGATAGCAATTAAGTAGGAGTATGTTTTTAAGTGTGTTTTTGTGAGTATCCTGATTGTAATATATTACACTATTGATATTTTATTCATGTAACCCAGACATAACCCAAATATAAAAATGTGTGGCTCCCCAGTGTAAGTGATGTCAGATGTCCACTGGCAGCTAAACAATGCTATGTTACATAATAATAAAAGACTGTGATAACTTCGGTCATTTGTACTTGAATTGAATTGAATCTGTAACATTTTAAACACCCCTCAGTACTGTGTATGTTTGCGTTATTTGTAGTTACTCTGTCTAGTTTCTATGCAAGAACTGCTGCATTATTAAAGATTAGCATTATTATAGGGTTAGATGAAATGAGTGAAGTGAAGCTGTTAATGTAAGAGCGTAGCATGCTCATCATAGAGTGTGCCAGCTTTAAAGTTCTCTGAGCTTAATTTAGGCCGGCTCGGCCTGGTTCCTGTTTCATGAGTGAACAAAAGCTATTCTAAATCTGACAGTTGCCATCACACTGACAGCGTTATAGAGTAAAATCTCTCACATGATGAGTACTCATTGCAGTGCATTCCTGATAATGACAATGTTGTCAATTTGGTTTGATGACAACCAAAAGTGTTCCACTCATGGATCCAATAATCAGTAGACTGGTTTTGTAAGACTTGTTTAAATTTATTCTTTAAAATGTCCTCATTTTCTCCTCAGGAAACATGGCAGTCGTGAGGTCTGTCTTGAAGCTACTTGGCTGATTTGACACTTTCAGCCCCTTCCCAGTGTGCACCTGTGCTGTGGTCCTTCTCTGGGCAAGTGAGCCCTATCTAGAGCGGCTCCTTCATGGCTGGGGAGAAGAGCCGTCGCAGTGCCATGGACATTAAGCGCCTAGCAGGGCTTCTGCAGCGTGGGGCCGGCCGCCTTCTTGTCATCGACAGCCGCACCTTCTCCGAGTACAATGCTTCACACGTGCATGGAGCTGTCAACGTCTGCTGCTCTAAACTTGTCAAGAGGAGACTGCAGCAGGACAAGGTTTCAATAACGGAACTCCTACAGCCCAACGGCAAGGTCAAGGTACAATGCAATGCCATTAAATTTGAGAAGTGCACAGAGTTTTATTACAAAACATTCATTCAATGTCATTAATGTTTCATTTCATCTGCTAATTCACTTTTTCACTTTACAGTATTACACTGAGATAATATTTGCTTTCAAACAGCCATTAAAGGGCCAACACTGTGGCACCCACTTGCAATGGGACATGGCCAAGTTCTTATGCACGTACGGTATTTGACACAGCCTCTTGTTAGAAGTTTGTTTAATTAAGCATAATTCTCAACAAGCATTTTGAGATCAAAAGAGGTGACCTGAGCATTGATTATCCGAATAGAAGCTGTACTTGATCTTTTAATCTCAAATTATTTGGATGACCACTGACCAAGTTTATTGCTTATTACTGATGCAGAAATTGCATAATTGCACTTTCTATAACATCTGCATTGAACATGAATCATTATTCCATCTCAGCAAACTAGCACGACTTCTATGACTTATTTTTAGGCACACATTAAAACAAAAAGAAGTAGGTGGGGAAACCCAAGCGAAACACCTCAAACAGGGTGCCAAAACAATAATTGTATATATGATGTAATAAGTTCTCTCCGTCATAAATATACATTCATATATGGATTCATTATGCAATTAATAGTATGATTAATATCCAAAGTATTATCTACTGGTTTTATCATCCAGAAATACGTTGGTGCTATGTGACCCTGTATGACCCAGACCTTAGGATGGTGCAGGTGTGACTTGTCTATTTGATTGGCAGTTCATAAAACTAATTTTTCTAATTCCTCATATTGAATTTCCGGGATGAATGCCTGACCTGTCATGCATGCAGTCTAACTCATGCTTCTCTGGTATTGTATTCTTTTTGTGGTGACGCAGACAAATACCTTACCAGAGATTTCAGAGACTAAAAAGAAGTCACTGAACTATAGAATAGTTGGACTTTAGCATGTTGTGTAGACTGAGCCAATTGTATTCCTTATTTATTATTAAACAGTAAACATTTTAATATCACTTCGAGCTCTTCAGATTGTGAGTGGTCCTGTTTGTTGCATGAATGTAGTGTGTTTCCACTGGGACTTTGTTTGTCATTCGGTTCCCAAAGATGAGAAAACGGTGTCTTTGGACCAGCGCTTCCATAGAACTTACATTAATATAACAAGTAAATGTAACCCTGCACTGGAGCTGTATCATGCTTGTGATTAATTCATAGTCTGGATAAAGATGGAAACCGGGCATAGCGGGAGAGGCAGGACCGGGTGGACACTAGAGACTCTTTGTTATTGGCTAAGCATGACATCATCCTCTTTTGTGTAGCCACTGACAAAGTGCAGGCTAGGCATGTGCCGTATGTCTGTACAGTCAGCTCAGGCTCCGCATCAAGCCTTCCCTACATGCAAACATGTTCAAGACTTCTGGCAGGGCCTGGGGCATTGGACTTAATGTGAAAGCAAAGCAAGCAAAGACCACTGTAGTTCATTGTAAGTGCATAAAGGAAGGAAGTGAAAGGGGGCATTAATGGATAAACTGAACTCATCTCCACAGAGATAGTGGTAAATTCCCTTGTAGACCAAGGCTTGGTCCATTTTGTATTTCATCTATTTCTCAATTTGCTTTGCTACTATTACTTCATTATTAGTTAATTACTGGCCCTTTTAGTGATCCGCTACAACATGCCTATGGGCAAATTGTCATTATAACTAGGGAATGCAGAAAACTTTAGTCACTAGTCTGTTTTCAAAAATCTGGGTTTTTCATTCACACTTTCAAAAAGGGTTTCAGAGTGAATGGGTTTACAAATAACCTAAGTGAAGAAGGCTAAGAATGCTAGATAGAAGCATTTTATAGAGTGTAGAATCCATATTGTGAACTGCTATGAGTGAATTAGTGATATGCTAGGACATCTGACTATTGTGACCTCTTTATCTGACCTCTTTTGCTTATTCTATGCTCACTGTCCTCCAGTGAATTTATCTCCGGTGATCCCTCTTTCAAATTGATCAGTCTTGTAGATGATACAACGCTTTTAGACCTCATTGGCAATGAAGAATGGTTGTCAAATAGTCATACCAGTCATATGTAATTTTTGCTAAGTCACCATAAAACTGTTTATCTGTCAGTCCAATTTTAAAACTACTAAGTGTTTTAATTGAACCTCTGTTTTTCTTAAGTCTGGTTGGCCCCGTTCAGGAAGCTGCATAACACTGGGGCTAGGAAGAGACATGAGAAGATCATCATTGGTCCAATACAGCCAGGAAATCACCAGTTTAAGAAAACTCTTCAGAAGATTTCCCACTACATGTCATGAAGTTAAAAGCAAGACTCACTAAAAACAACACTGAACAACTTGCAATAAAATTATGAGTAAGAATTACCCACAGGACTTGTAGTTTAATAGATTACAGTGTATAATAGTCTTACATTGCACCTGTTCTTACCACTATTTGTTTCATCTACTTATAGCTACAATAAACATGTGGGTTACATACTGTTGGCATTGTTAAATATTCTTATGCAGAGTTTGCATGTTGAATTGTCTATACATTTAAGCAAAAGAAGTTCTGCTTCACCTCAGCATTGAGAAGAGTAGTTGGACAAGGCAAGTAGTAAAGGGAAATAATAGGACTTTATATGCGGTGACAAACGAGGCCATTTCTAGGCTTATGCTAATCCCTGCTGCCAAATGTTCCATTGAGTTTCTACTGACAGATGGTTCTGTGGTTGCCCATGGTGAGGACAGACTGAGAGGATGGCCTGGAGGATATAGTGACTATAGCATATGAGGAAAAAGCTTTTGGCTGAGCAATGGATACAAGAGCCTAATGAGTAGGAATGTGCATCATTATTGCCTGCAGATTAATATATCTGGAGCAAATATGCTTGTAATGGTTTTTTCCAGAGACAGTCACTACCCTACTCCTTTCTGTTTGATATCATGGTGTCAATATGACCATTTCCTCCTCCATATGCCTAAATGCAAATGCCCTTCTAGATTATAGAGAGCTAGTTTCAGTAATGACATTTATCACAAATACAGAGATTCACATATATAGGCTTTATTGTATTTGAATTGTATTAGAATTGGAGACCCATGTTTCCGCTGAAGCCAGTTGAGGACATGGCTGTCACTCTTGAGTGCAGACCATAAAAATTAATCCTTGTCTAAGCAAGGTGGTCCTGGCCTGGTTCTTCATTGACTGTGTCACAAACCTGCTAAACTGAGCCATGGGACAGAGATGTAGTGAAATGCCAAGTGTTAGAAATATTTGGAATGGCAAAATGGATACACAAATTATTTTAAGCTAGTTATTTAAACAAACTATCTAAACATTTATTTAGGACCAATTTTGTGTTTGTTGTCACCTTGAAGGGAAAGGACTTTTGAAAGGACTTGTTGGTTTGCCTAGAATTGGCAAATGTTTCCCTTTTTTCTGACTAATGAATGAAAGAGTTTTATGATTGTATTTTTTAGCACTGCATGTCCATTTCTTTTGTTTTATGTTTCATTTAATTTAGTGCAGTATGAACAAATTATAATTTACCTGAAGGTATCAATTTTACATGGACTGTGAAAGCAAAAACAACTGTAAAGTTGGTGCCATGCCATTGATGCTGGCTTCAAAATTAAAACCACATTAAATTCCTATCATTTAAAATATGCAAAAATAATATTGTCTAAATATCACTTCATGACCTTAATCACTGATTTGATCACTTTATACACTATATTGCAGAACTCTGAAAAATAAAGTAAATAAATTCCCCTCTTGCCATGAATAAATGCAAGCATTTAGTTTCAAATGAATCCAGAGATTTAAGTAAACTCTCAGGGACAAACTCACCAATTTTTCCAGCCTCTGAGTTTGGCAGCGGTTTTGCTGGTTAGGATTTGCTGACCTGTCCTCAGAGCACACCGTAGAGGAGACGGAGGCTGTCAACAAGTTAAAATGTAACCAACATAAACTGCAATTTGCTTCTCACAGATTGTGTGTGCTGCCTGCTTGACAATATGTCTTCCTGCTGTCATTATCCTAACACTAGCAGGTCTTTTATTAGTACTGTCATTGCAACAGTGTATGCTTAATATAAAATGGCTCACATTGGTGACCTTGTGGTTTTTGGTTTTTACATGGAAAGACAAACAGCCAATTGAATTCTTGCTTACTAAAGCTTCCCAGTAGCATGCTGCCTAACCTCTCAGTGCTGTTTGCTGTTATAAAATCATTAACAGGAACATGGAACCTGACTGATCTGTACTTGAATCATATTTCTAGAATGTATGTTCTTTGACGTGTCCACTACTTATTAACTTATGTTATGGTCATGGTCTCCTACTTGATCTGTGAAGCCTCTATTGATGCATAGGTATTGTTTTGGAATTTGTGATGAACACACAACTGAATACTACATGATTTACTGGTCTTACAGCTGTGGTTTTCTTGCCGCTATAGCGGACAGGACACTGAAGTGTAATTTGAGGTAGGGTTAGCATATTTAAGACAAATAAGTCTTAAAAATGGACAGAAGCTATCTGTTCGTGGTTTGTTCATTTATCTCCAGTGTGTAACATTTTACTACTGATGAGGATGATCATTTTGCATAATATTTTTTATATATTATTGTTGTACATTCCAGGTTTGTTTGCTTCTCTATGGTATTGAGGGTACCTGTGAGCAGTGTGTGTTGTACTCCTGCATCTTGCTGCACAGCTGATGGTCAGAGCTGATAGTAGTGAAGAGCCAAAGGCCATGACCTGTGTGATGTGAGCTTGTTTTCAGGGGGGCTCACTGAATAATGCACATCTCTCTCCTGCAGAGTGAGGCCATATTTTGGAGCTGTGTGCTAATGCAGCAAGAGTGTTAGCATGACGGTTACCTCCTCACATCATTTCCTTTTGACAGTAGTTGTAAGTAAGCTCTCATAAATTTAGGGATTATGTTAGCATTCTGTTAAATCGGTCAGCTTTATAATGAGCAAATTGTGCTGATGTCAATAAGCTGCTCTGTGTGAGAAAGCAGCATAACAGGGTGTGTCATAAGGAAGGAGTGAGCTAATTAATGACTGTGAGTGCCAAATTAAATAAAGAGACGTCATTATATGCAATGCAATAATTCACATTTTGTGCAACACTGGAGTTGTTCATTTTTAGATAATATCTATAAGGATTTGCTTCAAACTTTTTTGCTTATGTAAACCAGGATCAGGCAGGAGGCCAAGCCAAACAGAGAGACAGTAATCCCCAGGTGATGATGATGTCACTCAGCCGATTTAGCTCTCATCCAATTAAGGTGGAACACCTTGTTCAGCCAGTGGGGAGGTGGGTGGAGAGTAGAAGTGTGAAGAGATGACAAATAGGTGTAGCACACTGCTTCTTCTAATATCACTCCATTATTAATTCAAGTTGGAATCCTATTCCATTTTAATCCACAGAGTTGGTTTTTACTCCCTTTCATAGATCACAGTGATTAGAAATATTCAATGTAAACAATGGCAGCTTGGAAATCTGGCACCTGTGAGTGACCTTGGGCTGATGTCAGCTGGGGCATTCTGCCAGTCTGCAGCTAGTAAGGCTGCTGCGTAAGCATAAGCACACTCTCAGCTCTTATTTACTGGTCACACATACCCTCACAGTGATCTGTTAGTGAGCATGACTGGGTGTCAGTTGATTATTACAGGATATGGACATGGAAGGCACTCATTTATTACATTTACTAATCTATTGTCCATTCACTTTCTTTCCTCCTGCCTTGCTTCTTCATCATCATTCTGTTTATTTTATCATCAGTCATTATTCATTCATTACATTTTGTGTTTTGTTTCCAAAATTGTAATGTGCCCTTGGGTTTGTTTTATTATTATTATTATTATTATTATTATTATTATTATTATTATTATTATTATTATTATTATTCCCTCCTTCGTTTCTTTCCTCATCTCTTCTCTTCCACTAATCTGCCTGTATTATACTGAGTCACTCTACAGCAGCACTGCTTGATGGTCACGTGGTTAAAAACTGCCTGACAACATCGAAGCAGCTGGGCTAGTGTGCAGACACACACAGCTTAGTGCTAGCACTGCGCGCACACACACACACACACACAGGCATATGCACATATACTATACTGTTATTTGCTACTTCCCTATTGTAACATTGTGTTTAATAAAAACTATAAAAAAGCAATAAAAACTATAATTATATTGCATTATAGCTGATCTGAACATAAATAGCATATTTAATCAGCACACCTTGCAAGATATTAGAACCAACTGATGAACCTGTGATTTCTCATTAAATATTGACTTTCATTAATTAGACCAAAATTATTAGCATTTTCATTATTTTACACCTTATTCTCACTAAATCTTATTTAAAACCTCAGCCTGCTTCCAGAATGCACCACTGTGGATTGTTTGAGCTCTCCATTTGCAGCTCTTTTGTGTTAGCAAATAATTAAAGAAATCAATATAGTACCACAGATGAAGGTTGCTTTTCTTTTTTCTTTTATTGTTCCTTTTTTTTATTTTTGGCACTTCTCTTTAATATCCTATGTGATTGTACGTGTGTGCAGGTTGATCTGAGCAGGAGGCATGAGGTGGTGGTGTATGACCAGAGCACTAAGGATGCTGGTCAACTTTCTAAAGACGGCTTTGTCCACATTCTCCTGAGCAAGCTGGATGGGACATTCCACAAAGTGTCCCTGCTTACAGGTAATGATGCAGCATTGCATTTTTTTTAATTCAACAGTTCCAGACATGGGCATATTTACCTGCTAAATATCACAACAGTATGGAGACACTTTACCAACAGAGGGTGCTACTTGCATCGTCTTGTATAGACTTGTACAATCTGATATTTCTCTTCCTCTCACTCTTTTTTTTTTGTACATGAAGTCCTCGAGTGCTCTCACTCAGTTCTCTCATTTTATCACTTCCCGTAGCTCTCTGCACTTTGGCTGTCCATCTCTACCCTCCCTTCACCGTTCTTGTGCACACAGCCTTCACACATTGGTGACTGATTTGAGGCCTTGGTAATTATTCCTAACATGCATTTGATAGAAAGAAGTGCCCTTGCTTTCACCCTTTGAACTTTCTGTGGTTCATCTAGTAACACTAGTATGACATGACACTTCTGATGTCAGCACTGTCTAAGAATACACATTGACCCAGAGGCCTGCTCAATGTGTCAAATGGAGTCACTGTAGAAAGCAAGTGACTTCATAATAGTGCAGCTAATAAAGATTTGATGTGTGTGTGTATATATGTGTGTGTGTGTATATATATATATATATATATATATATATATTATATATATATATATATATATATATATATATATATATATATATATATATGTATATATATATTATATATATATATATAGTATCAGTTTAGACAAAATACAACACCATAACAACAGCATTAATTTATCTATTAATGAGTTCTTATAGTCAACTGTGAATTTATTATTATAACAGCAATTATTAGCACCCCTTTGGTTGTATATTTGTGCAACCTAATTACATAACAGCACAGTCTTCTAATAAAAATCTTACATTTGCTTAATTTAACAACAATACTGAAATCATGCTCATAGGTAGCATGTTCACCGATTAATAACAGTGCTTTGTTTATTACAGTGAGTTTATTGTTTATCATCTGAGAAATTTGGCCACTATTTGCTAACTGTCTGCTGCAGTGTCAGTGTTTATTCAGTGTCTATTGGCTAGAGCTGATGGCCAAGTTTCTAACATGGAAATAAGAACAGACACATACTCAACTTGAGAATAAGCATGAACATTTTTGATAGTCAAGTTTGACTGCTGCACAGAATATTTCCTCCAGGCAGTGGTGTCCAAAAATGGACACTGTTAAATGGGGAATGTCTGTTCCAGTTTGGCAGTTTTCCTCTCAGAGGCACTTGATTCATCTTACCAATTAATTTCCATGTTTAGTATCAACACATCATTAAACTATCTAGGGCTGAAAAAGCTATATAATTATTTCAGACTATAATTTTGCCTGCTAAGGGTGATTAGGTAATGTATTGTGTTACAGTGAATTTTCATCTGTACTGAACTGTATAGAACCTATCCACTCAAACCAGCAATTTCCTTTTTAAAACATATTGCTGTTTGCTTTCTCCAAACTCTGCTCCAAATATGTCAAAACTTAATAGTAACCCAAAGATGTTTCAGTCAGAATTTGAAGAAATTTTGTAAATTGCAAAGCTGTTCCTGCATTAATCTTTGATTATATGTGCTCACCCTCTGCACTGTCATTCTCACTTTGGGGATTAAGTCTCAGAAGTCAGTCATCCATAATGATGCACATGCATTTCTTTTCACAAAGCTCCCTTGAAACTCACTGATTCTTAATTTGCCATGCTTAATACCTTAAGCCTGCTCTTTCTCACTCTCTATCCTGTTTTATTCCCATGCTGTGGGTCTCCGGTCTACTGTAAGACACAGTACAGAGTGGAATTGCACTTATTCCATTCCAATGGCTGCTGTTTCCATGCCAACAGAGAACGATAATCTCTAAAACTGAGAGCCAGCAGGACGGGGCGCCGCGGAAGCCTCCGGAAAAAATGAGGTCAATGGAAGTTAATGGCAGACTGAGTTGGCTTACAGCTGTGGGCATTTTTGAAGGAGTATGGAGGCTTGGTTTTGTATGATAGTTTGCTCATGAGTAGGGAAGCCCCTAGACTGAAATGAACATGATGTGCCCTGGATTTTGGCCGTTTATCTAATCCCAAACCCCCCGACCCTCCGAACCCTTTTTAAAAGCTAGACTCAGCGGGAGCATGTTGATTTCATTAGGGCCATGTTAAAGCCGCTCGCATCTATGAACACCTCTTGAGTGTCTTTGATGTGAGCTTGAAAGGAAAGATGATGTAATCCCAGGGAATTGGTTCAGTCCACTGTTTGTGGGCTTGTGTATGCTCTGTATTAATATTATGTGGAAACAACACGCCTGGTTCTCATAGAGCTCCTTCTGGCAGCCATGATGTTTTTAGCCACTGTCTCGTCCTCCAGACTGGGCTCTTCATCAACACTCGTGTAATAGGTCATGACTGTTGTGATTATTGCTGATATGGACCAAAAGGCCACACATTTCTTGATTTAATTGCTCAAACATGTTAATGCTTTGTTAATATTTAGCCATGGTTCTCACCATGTCTGCCTCCCGTAATTAGATTGGCCAGTATTGTGGTCTGTGTCTGCACCACGGCTCCAGACACACACCTGCTGGAATGAACTCGCGTCATAGAACACACACAAGTGTGTGAAGACAGCATAGTCTCACTGCCTTCTTCTGTTGCCAGCACATAGTTCACGCCAGCCTGTTAGCTGATGAATTATCCTGAGTGGAGCTGAGTCTGTGGAGAAGCTACCTTCTACTGGACTGGTCATCAGCTTCATTAGTACATTAAGATAGAGAAAAAGAATCTGTTGAATCTGTTTTGCTCTTGTGAGTTGTTAAAAAGGGATTTGAAGAGCATTATCTATTCAAATGGCATTTATGTATAACAGGATTTAGATTTATTTTCCTAGTGTATATAAATATGTAAGAAATAGGATTAAAACACAAACCTTCTTATGCATCTGTGTTGAACACACACTGAACACATGTAGGTGTAATAATGTTATAATGACCAGAGAAGGCATGATGAGACCTAATATACAAAAAGACTCATCATCAGAAGCTGCAAGCTACTAAACATTACCATATCAGGGAGCTCCTTGCTTGCTTTTATTCCACAAGTGCTTATTTAGATAAAATTGGAGGCCATTTATACACCAAAGGTGCATTCTCTTCCAGTATACTGTCAGTCATGTCAAACCCTATGTCAAAGTGAGATGAGACAAGGATTGTCTCACCATAATGGGATCTTTACACAGGAAACAATTCTTTCTCAAATAAGTTCCCCAATATGCAGAACTCCTTGCTGGTTCTCGTATGTTATAAATGAAATCTACTCATTTGGGGAAATTGTTTCATTAAAAAAATATTAATTCAAAAAAATCATTTTGTTATAGATTACTATAGATTTGCTACACACAAGTCATTTTTAAATACTGCATATCAGTTTAATCTAATTTCAGTGTAACCCAGTATACATTTTAGTTTCGACTTGAAGGTGATAAATTGCAGAATAAACACTGGAATAATATTTTTGACAGAACTGACATTTTCCAGTTGTGCACTTTGGCTACAGTTGAGGCCTTATGAAGCCTGAATAGCTGAGCGCTCCTCTCAGGCTGGTAATTAGCTGTAATAAAACTGCATGTGAACTTGTTCTTTATGCCCTCGATGGAATTGATATGTTATTTTCTGCTTAAAATAAACTGATAAAACTGCAGATTTTTAAATTTGGGGTGCTCTTTCAATGTATCTCCTATGTTTTTCTTTTATTAATTCTTTATACAGAGTAGTATTAATGGACACACACACTAACATGTGAACATGTGCATGTCCATACTCACGCTGTGCACACTGGAAATCACAGTCCTGCATTTCACACCTCGCTCGGAAGGAATTTAATTAAATCTGTGTGACCTTCCATAGAGGTCTTTGAGTGTGTCTGTGTGTGTCTGTGTGTCTGTGTGTGTCTGTGTGTGTGGGGCAAGTGTAGGTGTCCATATCCTACAGATGTGCACTGACGGTTTTTAATCTCCATCACTCTCTTACCATCTGCTTATGTTTTTGTACCTGGATTCTGCTGGAGTGCCTTAATGTGTGTAAATTCAATTCAATTAAACTGTATTTTTGTAGTGCTTTTAACAATGGAGATTATCACAAAGCAGCTTTATAGAAATATATATACATTTTCAGGATAGAAAAAAAACCTTGAGGCCCTAAGACTCAAAAGGAAACCTGTCCTCATCTGAGTGTGTATGTGTGTCACTTTAACTAGGGCTTGGCTGTATTGTTATACACTGCATGTTGTATGGCTATAGTTTTTGACTCATATGCTGTATCGTGATCGTGTTCGCTCTGCACAGGGTTTCAGGCATTTCTGCACTATAGCAGATCCTCCTGTTGTCACCCAATTTAATGATTAACAGAAGAAAGAAGAGGCGGAGAGAAGACTGAAGATTATATGTGATTCAAGTTGAAAGTGGAATTTCCCTTTGATGAGGCCGGGTGTTAAATCTAGACTTTCTCCTTTCTCACTATTTTTCATTGTTCTTTTGTAGGTTTCAATTTTTGCAATTTTGTGTAATTCCTCTAAACCTTTGATAGGCTGTTTCTAGTTCATAGCATTTTGCCACAGAATCCTGGTCAGTGCATGTTAAGTGGACTCTTTACTGTGTTGCACTGTAGCACATTCTTAAACAAGAACAGGCCCAAACAGGAACCAGCAGATCCTGGGGCTGTTTATTTTCCACCAACATGAGAAACAACTAGATCACTGACAACAGCAACAGCACTAGTGTTTGTTCACACTAGCAAGCGACAAAGCAACAAGCGATGACTTCTAAATGCATGACCCAGAGACACTGGATATTAACAAGGAGACAAACGCGACATTCAGATAGAGACTTCTCAATTCTATAAAAAATAGGTATGACATTGAAAAGCTGCAAATCCAGATGAATTGAATTTAGAGATGTGTGTGTGTGTTTTTTTTTTTTTTTTAAATCATCAGAAACTCACAGCTTTTGTCCCTAGGTCTGTTTAGCCACTAGTCCACCATTAGCCATCCAACACATTATAACGATGAGATAATAACTCAGAAATAATTTTGAGGGCATGAACTGCACCAATGAACCAGAATACAAGTTGTTTTTTCTGTTTTTCTAAAATTCTGTATGGTTTAGGTGGTTGTCATGGTGGTTTAGAGGGTTTGATTCCTGACTTCCGAATCTTCCTCTTATAACAATGGGATAGTCCTTAGACGGTTAAGACTGAATCAGGCATTATTTTAACCATAATACAAAGTGATTTTAATTCATTATCACACTATATGGATCCCTGAACCATTTCTTTGCTCAAGCCAAGAAAGGGAAGCTACAAGTCCTCTTTCTTTCTCTCTGACTTCCTGTGTCTACGTAAGCCACTATCCATTACTGCCCCAGTGCTGTGTGGTCCGTTCAATGATTTCATTGAGAAGGAGCCACTGGTGCCATTAGGGTGGTGAGGTAAGCTCCCAAGAGGAGCTCATGCTGTGTTATTGTGAACACACACACACTTACTCTCTCTTTCTGTGCTGAAAACACTGCTCTATTTTTAGTCCAGGCCTCTGTGGTCATCACATCTGGCGCCTGAAGGACAGTTTGTGCACTAGTTTTCTCAACTGGTTTTCCTTACTTGCTTTCCCTCAGACTGCCTAAATTTCTGCAAAGGTCAAAGGATATATGACCTTTCAGTCTGGTCCCTACACTGAACCTTTCAAGCGTCATGCACACATTTTAGCATGCACACTAAAACACATTGCAGATTAACACAGTTAGTGGTCTAAAGAAATGCCCAGTCCTCGCCCTACATTTGCCCTCGTGTTTTCTTGGGTTTTTCATTTTTTCTCTGCATGCTCATTGGCCTCAAATTATATGTCTTATGTCAATTCCCAGAAACTAAATAAAGAACTAAATAAATGTCAGAGCAGCTGGTGCTGCCAAATTCTTTGAGCATGACGTTAACCCACCGCACTCCTTTCTTTTCCACTTCTTTCTTCTCTTACATTCAGAACTCAAATTCATCTCATCAAGCCAAATTAGGCTCTTCTTTTCCTGTGCTACTGCCTTTCATAAGAATCCAGCAGGTACCGAGCTGGGTGAGCACACACTGGCCCTTTTTACACTTTCTAGGGTGTTCACCGACCTCATACTTTTCTTTTGCAAAAGGAAACTTGGCTTCTTTTCAGTATAGCAGCAAGTTGTTCTGGCTTCCCCTGACAAATTCCTTCATGTCTTTTAAAATGCTTTTTGCATAAAGGTTCTTGTATATTTGGAAGTCATTGCATTGGTCATGTTTAGGTTGTGTTTATGTCTTTGATCAATTTAAGAGTGTAGACGATTAAGGAAATATTCACATGCTTGAGAAATGTGATGCGAGCACTAGTATGGGAATATTGTTTTAATTAAGATAAGATTGTACCTTGTTTTGCAACTCCTTGTTTACCTTTGTCTCCTAAAGCTGCAGTGGTATCACAGCAACATTGTTTGGAAGTCAAACAAATCTTCAAACAATCAGTTAATTCCAGGAAATGTACAGCAAAACACAGGAATACACACTTGTACATACATACATGCATTCGCTGCCACTGAAACACTCTGCAATGTTGATGTAACCCCACACTCATTTCCTGATAAGAGATCTTTCCATTCCATCCTCAGCTAAATTTGGACTTTCCACTCTGGCCCAAGGCCCTTGTGTGAAGAATGCAGACTTTGTCATCATTTAGAGTCTTCCCGATAGTATTTCTCCTCCCCTAAGCTCACACATCCTCCCAGTTGTGTAACGCTCTAGAGACTTGTCTTCTGCACCACATGACATCATGGCTCTCTAGTGGGGGGTGGGATATACCCTTGGTTTTTCCGCTAAATTTTTAAGACAAAGGATATTATATTATTTTTTAAATAATTATTTAAAAAAAGAACTTTAACAGGTTGTGTGTTGCAATCTTAACTGAGAGTCAATAGCCTGTATTCTGGATTTAACCAGAAAAGGACAGTGTTGTCATGTGATATCTGTTAACACATGTGACCTTTCAATGATGTCATCATAACCTTTATGCACCAGTTGAGACCACTTTGCTGTTTTTATTCATTTGCTCAGTGAAGTCTCAGGAATACATTTAAATTTCAACAGCTCTGATGTAATCACCTAATTAAAACTAAATATTTGGTTCACTGAGAACTTGTGTTCTGTTTTTCTGAACTGGAAAAAAAATCAGGACTGTATCAGAAGTGCAGCTGTTTGAACATTATGACTGAACCGCCTTTAAAATATTTTATGATGGAACTATATGCTTATTTGTGGCTGATTACAGTGCTGCTGATTATGTACAGTATATCTACAGTGGCGTGTTTTTGTGCAGTGATTACGCAATAATAAAACAGTTCAAAGTCAACGACATCATTATTACAATTCCTCCATGTACTATGGGGAGAAACAGGATTAACCAGTGGGGATAATGCATTTTCCCATTTCTGTTTTAAACTGATTATACTGAGCATTACTGAAGAAAAAGAAGAAGAAATGTTGATCTGGTTTATAAGATATCTGAATCAATTTCATTGGAATTCTAATAAATGTATTTTTTACGACAAATGTATTAATTTGATAAGACTATGACCTCACTACATCTTCTACTGTCTGGTAATCCCCAAAAAGCAAGACCATGGTAGTTTCAGTTTAATAACACATCATACCATACTGAGATTTTATTCTGTATATTTCCCATCTTCCCTCGGAAATTAATTCCTGTCTACGGCACTGGAATTATGTAATAAAAAAAGAGTATTAATTAATTATTTGATTATTGTTACACTAGCACTCCTAGTGTAGAGTCAGCTATCAATACCAATATTAATTATTAATCACCAAAGCTCACATGTCACAATGACAAGGTTCTTTTAGCCTCCAAGTTTTATTCTAACAGCTTAAGCCCTATTTGGTTTTAGACAGTATGTCAGAGGTCAAACTCATAAAAGTAGAGTGAAGATTTTATCTTCAAGAATCTCTCAAATATTAATAAGATCAAATTCTTGGTTTTCCATCAATGTCTTTGTCTTTGTCCCACCTTTAAATGTTTTTAGTTTGTCAGTAATGCTGTTTGTTTAGAATGCCTGGGAAATTCCAGGAAAATGTCTGGTCATTTTTACATATACCTAACCAATAAACAGTATTTTTCTCCCCTTTATATCTAAATGCAAAACATGAATTTAATTTGGAGTACCTAATGGGTTTGTGGTTAGGCCACTATTATTTCCCTTATATTTGCTGCTTAATGAACATGGGTCAGCTTTCATGTCTCTCCAGACAGGACACAGCTTTACATTTGTTGCACCTTACTTCCTAGAAATAGAGGGCAATTAGAGAGCTAAGATTTCATAAAATAAATAAATAAAGTTCTAAAGTACAACAACAACAAATGGAAACCTGGAAATATTTCTTCAATCTGAATTGCAAAGCCTGAATCTGACCTTAGTTTTAATTCTTCTATTGACAGTGTTAGTAAAACAGCATTTTTTTTCTCTTTAGACACATTGTGAGCTACAGACCTTACCTCATGCTGCACAATGCCAAGAAGTTGATTTATTTTCTTCCATCTGGGTTTTTGTAATGTTCACTGTTCACTCTCTTACCCAAAAATAGCACAGACAAATTACATCCAGTATAAAATAAGTTCTCACTGCAGCACAGAAGTACAGCTTCATACATATAAAAACAGTGGGGATATACCTGAAAACTACTCATCAATATACACATCTATTAGTAATTTTATAAATCCAGTCTTAAAATCTAGCATTTCTATTGTTTTTATTTTTGGTTTTATCATTCATGTTATTTACAGGTATGTCACATACATTTCATTGCTTTTCTAAGCTTCATAGCTTCAAAGCACTAAATATATCAAATGAAGCTGTTATTAATAACATGGGATAGATTGATGATACATATTGAACCTTTCATTTGACATTCACATGACAAAGTCTTTATACTATAAATGTGCAACTGTTTCGGGTGTTTCTAAATGAAAATGAGGAACTTGTTTCTGACTCACACATCAAAAGTTACATTATGACACATAGGAGTAATGATGTGTATCAGTGACTATTAGTCACAGGTACAGCTTGTCTGAGACTGTACCAGCCTGGGAACTGTATGACAGCTTGTGCTGTGAGCGCACATATTCTTTATTTAGAGAGATAGCTTAAAGCAGTCTTAGCTGAACTGGGAACTGTAATTTTCTTTCACCCAACCTTTTTTGGGAAGTAACTAAAAATATACAGAAGGGTTAGTAATTCGGTTAAAACATCAGCTGCCACAAATAGTCACTCCGTGTTTTCAAGGCTGTGGAGATGGGGAGATAAGAACTGTACTGTACATGAAGCTCTATATGTGCAAGCTTCTGACTAATGGGTCATGTTTTGAGTAAACAGGACTTCTCATGCACTAATCATAACACTGATTATGTTTTTGATAAACATAAGACGCTCTGTCTGAATCCAGATAAAAAAAAAAAATAAAAAAAAAAAAACGAACCAACTCGTATTTCTTTTCTTTTTTTATATTTGTAGAAAGTCTGACAGATTTCTGGGCAGCTAATTAGCAGTGCTGTGTTGGTTTTTTTATTGTGAACTATTATGTTTTGTAAAGCATTTTAGTTCTTGATTTCAACATATAATCCACTTTAGTGATCATTTCAAAACAGGAAGTCGAATTTTATATGACAAACAAAGATATCTGTCAAGCGTGTCAACGCTACCTTCACTAAACAAACTAGCATCGTGTCTGAAATGACACGTGTGTGTACTGTTCTAGACTGTAACTGAGTACTAACACTAACTGCTTTTTATGTTACTTTTAGTGAAATTTCAATGCCTTCAAACCTAATAAAAGCACTAATTGTGTTCCAGTCTTCTGGATTTTCTAAATTAGTAAATAGATTTAAAGACAGAGAAAGAATATTTTTATTTAAGACAAGCAGATAATGACAGCAAGTGGAAAATCTTGGAGTGAAGCTGAGCTTGTCGCTGTACTTAACATCGCAGTGCATGAAATCACTAAACGTTTTACAGTTCAACTGAGAAACCTGACAGAAGGGGTTGTAATGATGTTACGTATTTAATGTTGCTTTTATATATTCTGGATATACATAATATATGTAGTGACTGTGTGTGAACAATACAGCTTGATAGTCATGCAGCAAGTGTAAACCAGCCTCCGCTACATGCTGGGACATATCACACCACCCCAGCAATGGTCATTTTCCTATAACAACACATCACTTCCCACTGGACTGATAAGTCATACTGGACTGATAAGTCATATACTGACATAATGTAATGTATAAATGTTACAATAAGTGCTGTATTATAAATCTAGAATTTAAAAATATTGGGCGATCAAGGCTTGGAGGGTTGGAAAATTCATGATGTCCACAAATTGAGAAAGACAAGAATAACCGCATAATTAACTGAATGACTAATGTATGAGGAAATTAGTTAAATTGTTACTTCTAACAGGAAAACTAGGAAACCTGGAAATATTTAAATAGGCAGAGTTTCAGAGGGGTCACTCATTTGAATCTCTGCAACTCTGGAAAAATAAGGGAGAGCAACATTACCCAGTCATGTGCTTTTGTGAGTTCATGCACGTGGACAGAAGGCATATAGCTAAGAACTCTGTGTGTAATGCAGCCCTGTGGTGCAGCAAAAAAACAAAAAACAATTGGAATGCTTGTCTTCACAAATCTTTAAGGAAGCATGTGTTAGCCTTCCCCTGGAGACTAGAGGCTTCTGTGATAGGGCATTGAGCTAGTTGGAGCTAGTTAGGTGGGCGGACATGGAAGGGGAGAATTGGGGAGAAAACGGGTAGAAAACTAAGTAAATAAATAAATAAATCTGATTTGAGACCACATCACTGGTCTTAGCGGTGGATTGGACTCTAGACGAGAACAGAGTGACGGGTGGCTAATTAACGAGGAGCTGATAGCAGACAAGGAAGCAGGGAGTAATTCTGCTGTCAGTTCTGGTTTGCATGAGCAGTGTTCTTTGGGTCATTAGTATGTAACGTGACAGACAGGCCATCTGTCAGAGAAATTGCAGCATCCCTTTCACAGTGTGAAGAAAATATGGATAAAATGTGATATATATATATATATATATATATATATATATATATATATATATATATATATATGTATATATGTAGGTTTAAGTGCACTGAAATAGAGCATCTTGGCATCAGTTTCATTTCGGCAGTTGTTTTTTGTTTTCGTGATTTTGGCTTTTGTTTAGTACTTAATCAATTAGAAGCATGTGCAGAAGGTTTTGAAAATGCAATCCTATTGTCAGACGTAAGCAGGATGACCTCATGCTGTTGCTAATATGCGTGTTATTAGTGTCATATGTACTGAGAGGGTCTGACTGGCATTTTTAATGTTGCAGATTATCGTGTGGAAGATGAGTAAGATGAAAGAATTGGCAGATCAAACTAGTGCATTTGTGCAGGCAGATGTCCTAGATTGAATGCTGTTAGCAGGTGGTCGTCTGTACAGCTTCAGGATGTTGACTTTAAACTGCCATTTTTGTTTAAAGAGGAACTGTGTACCAAAGCCCTTTTTTTCATATCTAATAGCTCTGTCATGTGTTGAATCTCTACGTCAGTTTGGAGGAAGAAAAATGATAGCCCCTCTGTCTACTACACACACACAAAGCTCCTGTTTCTCTCTTTCCATGACTTCATCTGGCAGCCTGCTCACATCTTTGTGTACATAAGGCAGCCAGACATTGAAGTGTAGTTCCACGGTGTATTATTGGTTTGAGTTGTGATCCTGAGTGGTAAATCCTACAGCGCTCTGAAAATGAGAATACTCTTACGCCTCTGTGCTCGAGGTTATATAAGTGATGCTTCAGATTTATGATGATTATTTGCAGTGCTGATTGCAGTGACTGTTTTTGGATATGCCCAGTAGCCTGCAGAAAGTTGTGGAAGTCAGGTTGAAAAGTCTGTCCTAAACCATACATTAAGGGAAGTATACTCATTTTGATGACATTTTGCATCACTCAAGGAAAGGAGGATGATTTTTTTAACTCTTAAAAACCCTACCAGTTATATTTACTATTACAGACACAATTTTCCTGTGAGGCTTCCGAGTACAGTGATCATAAGCCATATTCACATGATGAAATCCTCTTACGAAGGAAAGAAAATGGATTTGTAAGTATAAATTACTCTGCAAATGACCGCATCGTTCACTCTGAACAGAATCACTGAGGTTTTTTTATGGAAAACCTTCCTTCCACTAGGAAATGTGTGTGCATTTTTTCTATTATAACTATGTTAATACAATGTCACCTGGTGCAAGTGTTTATTTTTAGTAGTTTGTAAGCTTAAACTTAATGGTCATTGACTTTAAATTTCAAGACAATGGTAGAGAAATATTTCAGCTGGTGCAAATGACTGCTGGTTCTTATTTCTTGTGATTGGAATCATATTCACATATAAGCACAGACACACACAGGAACAGGTGCACACGCCCTGTACACACCCCCTGAGGCTCATATTGATTGATGGGAGCTGCAAGGCCGGCATGAGATTTTGCTCCCCCGCTGGAGACTACCTCACACCTCAGGCATGACAGCTGGGGCCTCCACTGCCATAACGTCATCCTCCAATCCAGCCGCCAATCACACATGGGATTTGCTCACAACTGGCAATATCAATGCTGAACACCCCCGTCCACACACACACGCTCACATCTCTTTAAAGCAGGCCATCACAATTCATTATAATGCACCATAACATCCTATTGCAATTACAGTCCATGAGCCACACACACACGGCAGCAGGAGGTCCATGTTTGCAGCCAACAATCATTTAATGCTTTTCAAATGCTGCTGTGGTTTAGTTTGGCTCCCAAACTTCAACTCCGCTTCCCGTATTGTGAATGCAGGTACTATGCACAGACTAAAGGAAAAAGCACCAGAGTGCATGATGTGCAGCTGATGACTATCCAGGAGGATGGGCATCAAGCATGAAATTAAAGTGTTCCATGGGAATAATCAGAAAATGCATATATTATGCGAGTTCATTTAGTACCTCACATTCCAAAGTGATGAGAGTCAGTTCTGCGTCTGTGGATAATTGAGCAGCGTGTGGGGGGCCGGATATGAGCCAAGGAAGCTTGCGGCATTGTGTCTGCCTCAGCACACTGCCATATGCTTCCATCATACTTTTACTAGGCCGACATGCAGGGCTGATGTCAGACAACACACAGATTAGCTGCGTGTTGTAAATGGTGTTGCCTCCTTCGCTCCCTTAAATGCTCATATTAAAAGGGAGGTTTCTTGATGTTTCTTGCAAAAGTGTGCTGACGCATGACTGCCATTCTTGAAAGTGTGTTGCATGGATTGCGGCCGTTTGTGCAAATTGGCCACATGGAAAGAATGACTAGCCTCCCTATTTAAAGCGTTTGCCAAATACAAATGATAGCATCTCTCTGGGCAGATTTTAGTGGCTTGTAATCTATTCCAGTTGCAAATAGGCCTTTATAACTTAGTCCAAGCAGGCTAAGACATTGAAGATCTTAGATCTAATTAGCATATAAACTAGAGCTCCCATGATGCAAATTTAATTGGTGGGATAGCAGGAACTAGCTAATATGTTGTAATAGTTTCTTGGAAATGATCAAGGGCAACAGAAACAACACTCATTCTAGCCAAAGGAAATAAAGAAGTGTAATTTTTCTGGCATGGATAAAGTAGATGAGAGCAGGCTGCAGCTGGGGATTACGTCCCTCAAATCACTACAGCCATAACATTGCATTTTATGCAATCCAGACCACTATTGCGAATCTGGTGTCATTAAAAATCTGGACCCTACTTATGATCAAAAATTGTGAACATGACTAACACAGCCTGGTGGTCTGCGATGAGAAGTGAGCTTTTCTGAAAGGGGGCCTCTAAGGTAGCTGCATATTTGCTGGGTGAGTAAGGAATGTGGTTTGCATGCCTCACACATGAGCCAGGATTTTGCTCAGAGAGAGAAAGAGAATCAAGCCTGTGCTCAGAGCACATGAGCTCATTTACTCTTAGGTCACAGGGAGGAGAGACCGAGAGCGAGAGAGAGAGGGAGAGAGGGAGGGGAAAGTCAGTTGATGAGAGAGAGTGAGCGACTGAGTAAGCGAGCGCAGGCTGTACAACAATAGGGAGCTCCACTTTCATTTGCCACACAGAGGACGATTGCTGAAGGATCCGCTGTATGTGTCGACAGTGAGCAGTGAGGACCTGCCACCAGAAGTCTGATTCTCCACCATCTCCCTGCTAAGTCAGCACCCACAGCTGCTTTCCCTTTTTTTGCACGGATTTGTGAGGAGTCTCCCGTTTTTCCCTCTCATGCCTTGTATGTGGTGAGCTTCTGGAAATTGGCGAGCTTGGTGTGTGGAGGTGTGCATGTCTCTGGAAGTGGTCATATCCTCGCCAGAGGAGTGTTTCTGCACCCCCACTCCTCACACCGGCATGAGGTTGAAGATCAGAGTGCGCAGGATGAAGGAGGCTCGGGAGTTGCGAGGTGTGTATTTGGCACACTGGAGCCGACTGCCTTTGAGCCCTCTTGTCTGATCTCCTTGTACTCTTGTTGTCATCGATTATTTAATTCATTATTTCCTGATGTTTACTTATATATTTATTAATTTTTTTTTTTTTTGCTTGGTTTCTTCTTTTAACTTTAAATGTATTTATTTATTTATTTGCTTTTTCATTATTACATTTTAAGAATGAAATGCTTTATTGTTCTTACATTTATATGAGCTTTATTGATATTTCTTTTAACATTTTTAAATCTGATAGTTTTACTTTTTTCTTTCTTTCTTTTTTTAACTATGAATCATGAAAGTATTTAAAGGCTTTTAATGCTTTATTGAAATGACTGTTCTGTAAGATTGAACATTACACAGATAAAGTTGTAAACAGTATGCAGTCTAGTTGGCCTTTAACGAAACAGCCACAGTGGAGAAATTACGTATGCTGATAAACTATCACAAAACAGATAAGGAAACCTAATGCAATGTGTCTTGTATGACGACATGGTGTAAGTGTAAGTGAGTCCGCATGTGTGTGTCTTTGTGCAAACAGCAGCATGTGTGCATATATGACTCACTGTATTTGCATTGCGCTTTGTCACGGAGCGACGGTTAAACGGTTGCTGTTATCAAGTCGTTAATTTTTTTAAAGGTTTGTTACACGTAAGGTGGCAGAATTGCATTTAGGAAGAATATATATGCCATAACAGTATTAGAACAGTTAATGGTTTGGTTATTTGGAGCCTTGGGGCTTTATACTCTCCTAATCTGTGACACAGAACACCAGAGGCAAGCCCTGCTACTCTTAATGTTCCTCATTGTGCAGCATGCATGTGTGCTATGATGTCATACAGGCCTCATTGAGATGGAAATTAAGAGTGTGTGTGTGTGTACAAGCGCATGAAGATGGAGAGGGACAGATGGAGGCAGCTTCTCAATGGCGTCATGTCTTCTGCATCTGGAGGCTGAAGAGCCGGGGGTGGGGGTGAGTGTGTGTGCGTGTGTGTGTCTGTGAGCTCCATTCAGCTCCATCAATGCTTTTGGATTGGGGCTGGTGAATGGGAGTGTGTGTGTATGTGTGTGTGTGTGTGTGTGTGCATGTGTGAGGAAAGGCCTTTAGAGTTTGCCTGAAAAGATACACACTGAAAGGGTTCTAGTGTTGGAGGTCTTGTGCCGTGGGGTGAGTAGTCTGATGTCAGCCACCGAGGTTAATGCATTCTGTGTGTAAATGCTTACTTTACACTCTGTATGTTATGTTAACAAAGGATAACATCCATTTATGCTATACATATTGATTATAGAATAGAAATTTACTCATATTCATATTTGCTGTTGATTTTAAATGCACTTAATGTATTTTAAAACATTTAAGGCTTTGTACATAATGTTCAGAAAATAATAAATGTAGGAAGAAGGTTAAAAATCACACATCGAGATATAGATTTGTCTCTCTTGCTACTACTACAGTGTTATAGAAAGCCCTGCACCTGCCTGTAATCAACACAGTGCAGCCTAAAATGCCAAGCACTGATGGGCACTTGAGAGAGAGAGAAGTTGGCAGAGACAGAGGGTGGAGAGGAAGTGTGTGTGAATGGCTCACAGCTCAGCTGGTCCAGTTCAGGCCCGGTGCTGGCGTATATCACTCGGCAGCCCCCACCCATGCTTTGCACACAATTAAATAGTGCATACACATGACATAAATGATGTCACCTGTGGAAGGTTGAGTTTATGGGTGGATTTAGGATACTGAATGTTTTATTTTTTGCTGTGTATGTGTAATGTGTTTTCCCACGTGTTTTGTGTAATATGTGTTTCATGGCTGATTTGTGAATGATGCCACTGTGGACTGCTTGGGTTTTTCCATGATGACTAGAGGTGATGTGGACAAACAAGTTAGGATCATCATCTCAATCCCGCATCCAGGTCATTATGATAAGAGCACTCCCACACACTAGAAAACTATTGTGGTGAAGGCTAATATGCACAGTAAGATGTTTTTAATGGCCCAATGATTAGGTGCATGTTGAGCCCACTCTGAAGCCCTTTGTTGCAATTGCTAAATGTAGGTTGAGCGTGTACCATTTCACATTTGGGACCCCATGATCTCAAACAACGCTGCCTTCATCATGCATGGACCACATTAGACATTTTCCTTTTTTAGTTCAAGTGTCTTTGGAGCTGAATGTTTTTCTGAGTTGTTTTTTTCTTTGTCCAGGAACATGTTTGTCTTTGGGTTTCTATATAAAGCTTATCAAGGAATGACTCAAAGCAGGAGATCAGACATGAGCTGTAAAAGTGAGGAAGGAGGCCATTGGAACTCTCTGTCGAAGAGATCCTTCCTGTTTCCTGCTGTTTCCTCATTCTGTGCTCTATGTTCCTGATCTGCGTTATGGACTTAGACATCCTGCTTTCAGACTGAAGGCTGTTTCTCTGTGTGTGGGAGGATGAGGAATGTTACGTTCCTGCTTTGGAGGAACATCCTACATCCTTGCCTTGCTGTGGCGGATTGCGAGATGATTGAAACTGTTGTTAGCTCACGGGAATATTTGGCATATGGGGAGGGATGAAAGGCCTAAAGTTTATGCTCATGGGTATTACTGACAATTGTTGACATAGCGACCAACCCATGCAGGCAATGATGTCATTTCACCCTCCTGGCAAGTGAGGTTATGAACAGGAGCGAATGATGGGGGGAGGGACCAGACTGGGGAGCAGAAGTGGACAGGAGGTTCAACACAGGGTGGGGGCTGTGGAAAATTTGGGCAGCAGTCATTCAAGCCCTCAGCGGGGCTTTCTAGAGCAAATCAAGCGGCCAAGGCCCGCCTCGTTCTGCCTGACATGCGAAACCCCCTTATGCTGTGCTGATGTCATCGACCCAGCAGTTGCCATTAATAGCTGGAAACAGACAGGCTGCCACTCAACATCTTAAAGGGCCAGGCAAAAACAATATCTGGATACAGAGTGGAGGAGACAGGTGCTCGGCATGGCCGTTACCGGGAAATGCCCGTGGCTGTTGGCTGCTGTTTGTTGAACTGTGGTTAGTCAGTCAAATGTGCAGGCTGGATGATGTCATACTCACCCACTCCATGCTGACTCTTTGTTAAAAACCTGCTTATCAGCTTTGGCTTTATTTGCCTTGACTCAATTTACTTCTCTGTATTTCTCTCCCTCCCCCCTCTCTCCCTCCTCCCTTCTTCTCTATACTATGGCTTTTGCACTTTGCTCTGTTTCCTGGCTGTGCAGACACAGTGATGTCATGATTCTCTGGCTGACTGCTGTGCTCGGAGTGTGTGTGTGTGTGTGTGTGCTTACACTCCCAGGGTTAACATGTCCCAGATTCTCATGTACTGCCTCTGAGGTTAGGCTCATGCTTTTCTTTTATCACACAAATGCTTTCCTTTTATCCCTTCAGTGCCAGAATGCATTACACAAGCTTTTACAAAACATTTGCATGCGTCTACAGTGTCTCTGCATATGCTGTAAGTGTGAGTGTGGCTGTCAGAGGCACTCTAGCTGTAGCCACTTCTGATTCAGGCGCTTCAGTGCATAGCCTACACCTGTAGCTTCGCTCATTTTCCAGTCCTGACTTGATTGTTCAGTAGAGGATATTATGTCATTCAGGAAACAGAGCTGTGAGAGACACAACTGGGACTGCCTGGTGCTTAAAGAGACAGCACGCTTTTATATTCCACTTCACATGAGGATAGGATTCATGTGATTTGAGCGTAGCCTCTGCCCTTTCATGAGAATTGCCTGACTTTGATAACAATGTACTAGTTTGGTGTTTGTCATAAAGCCGCTGTTGTTGATCAAAAAAGCCTTTTCTACTTTTAACTTCTAAAACTCTTCTTGAGCCCCATCACACAACAGATTGTTGTTTGCTTTATCTGTTGCTCTAGAACCTGTCAGTGGCATTGCTGATAATGTTCCTACCATCTCAGCTCGTTCTAAAAGTTTTAGATCCATCATCATTTTTTTTTGTCAGATTACGCTGTTTCTGACATGTTTTTTTTTTTTGTACCCTCTGTTTCTTGGCAGGTGGCTTTGCAGCGTTTTCCTCTTGTTTCCCAGGTCTCTGTGAAGGAAAGCCAGTGGCCACGCTACCCATGAGCCTGTCTCAACCCTGCCTGCCGGTGGCCAATGTGGGCCCCACGCGCATCTTGCCTCATCTCTATCTAGGCTCCCAGAAAGATGTGCTTAACAAGGTAAGACTGAGCATTACTGTTGTGTAAGAAAATGTTTCACTTATACAGATCCTAATCCTAAACCTATACCTATACTGTACCTTCGGATATTTTTTTTTTATATATGCCACTGATTTAAAGGGCTTCATTAGCTTCAACTTAAAACTACAAGTTGTTTGGTGTTTCATCTCAACATCAAGGTTTTGTTTTATTTGGATTTTAAAATGATATATTTGGCAATGCTGACATATTTTCCATTGTTCTAGGATCTGATGGCCCAGAATGGCATCACATATGTGCTTAATGCCAGCAACACATGTCCAAAACCTGAGTTCATCTCTGAGAGCCACTTCATGCGCATTCCTGTCAATGACAACTATTGTGAGAAACTCTTACCCTGGCTGGACAAAACTAATGAGTTCATTGGTAAGGATCCTCACATATCTTTGCTTAGGATTTATTTCACCAAGAGTTAGGAGCAATCTAAGTAAAACTGATCTTGGATCAGAGCTTAAAAAACTCATGTTCTCTAGAATGTGGGGAACTGACAAGAAAAATGAGCAGCTTGCCCTGAGGATGTACCCGGAAGAAAATGTTTGCTTTGCAGGGGATTTGCTGCAGATTAGATGTACTTTTCTTTTGGCCTGTCAGTATGGTGTTTGGTTGTCTTTTGTATTTGTCACTCACATTCTGTTTTCCTCCACCTTTTTAGACAAAGCCAAGGTTTCCAACTGCAGAGTCATTGTCCATTGTTTAGCTGGCATCTCCAGGTCTGCCACTATTGCCATTGCTTATATCATGAAGACAATGGGCTTGTCATCGGATGAGGCATACAGGTAAACTACCTCTGCCACTTAAATTGCATGTTATTTAAAAGATAGTGTAATATTAGATGTTTCCTTAGTCAGAGGAATGAGTCACATAAAGATATGTAAAGAGTAATGCCTAGACACTATATATTTGACTAAATGATTGCACTTTTATCTGGAGAAAAGATTGGACTGGAAAGGTTCTTCTTTCTCTTATACCAGGTTTGTAAAAGATCGCAGACCTTCAATATCACCAAACTTTAACTTCCTGGGCCAGCTGCTTGAGTTTGAGAAAGGTCTCCGTCTGCTGAAAGCACTGTCTTCAGGTCAGGAGAAGAATGAGCAGCCCAGCAAGGCAGAGGAACCAAAGAGGGAACCCACCTCCAAACCAGAGAAAGCTCGACTAGATGGCGAGTCAGAGATCTCAGAGGCAGACATCAAGCTGCCATCTCCCACGTCACTCCAGCAGGGCTTTAATGGTCTTAATCTGTCAGCTGAGCGCATCCTGGATACCAACCGCCTCAAGCGCTCCTTCTCCTTGGACATAAAGTCTGTCTATACACCCAACCAATGTCCCCACCTCGCGCCTATTCATGTTGAGGATGTTCCCAAGCTCTGCAAATTGGACAGCCCTAGTCCAGGGTCATCAAATGGTGTGTGCCAGTTGTCTCCATGTTCAGACAGCCCCAGCTCAGTAGATTCACCAAGCCCAGTGGCTGAGTGCAGTGCGAAGGTTCGCTTGCGCAGGAAAAACAAGCACAATGGAGCCGGCTCACCTGTGCAGTCTCTAAGCCTGAGCTTTGGGCGTACGTTGTCCGGGCACAAGAGCCCAAGCCTAGACGAGAACCTGAAGTCCGCAATGCTGCTTGGCCTGCCTGTAGCTGGCACTGGGCCCATGTGGACCAAACACCGGGACACTTCACAGGCTACCACACCAGTCACACCAACAGGCGATGCCCCCTGGTTCTATGAGTCACTGACTAGTACAGGGGGTGGTTCATCTTCAGTACATTTTGCTTCACTGGGCTGTAGCCCACTCCCTGGGCCGTGTGAGGCTGTGCGGTTACGTCAGAAGGCAGGAGATGTACGGGAGACTCGAGCGAGCTGGCATGAGGATGCACCTGGCTCTGCTGGTGGTACTGACAAACAGTTCAAGCGACGCAGTTGTCAGATGGAGTTTGAAGACGGAATCTCAGACACACGTTCGAGAGAGGAGCTAGGCAAGATTGGTAAGCAGTCCAGCTTCTCAGGCAGTATGGAGATCATTGAGGTGTCCTGACAGATGCACTGCACCATGGGACTGGCTGGCACAAAGGTGGGCAGGTGCCACATACAGTTGAGGAAGGACTAAGGGACAGAACATCAACGGTTGATTTTTGAATTTAGGAGAAACTGTTTTAGTGTGTAGGACTGTGAGCAATTAATTATGGATTTTTGTGGTTGTCTCTGAGATTCAGAGTCAGTTGAGCTGGATGCAGACAGACTTTACGCTGTCTCTGCAGTTTATAAGCCATCATTATCCCAGAACTATTTGGGAGGAATAAGGACAGAACTGTTGTATTTGATTGCCGAATCCAACTGTACAGTGTACATGACATTTCCGTCTCCAACAAAAAGCTTTACCAGCCTCACAGTGTATTGAGATTAGAGCATGGCTCAATGTCCTCTGGTCACACTTGCATCTGGTATTACTCTCACACAAACTCGGTGGACTTGCACATCTACAGTTCAAGGGGCCTCTACCGACACACTTGAAGGCCTGGTATAGACTTGTGCAGAACAGATGAAGGCTTCTTTGTGCACTGCTTTGTTCCCCCCTGCTCCTGTATGCCAGTAAATAATCCTGGAGGAGGATGCAGGAATGTTATGGAAAAAAATGCATTGTGGAAGTTTTCCTGCAGTGCCTACTGTTTTTTCTTCTGTGTTTGTTCTTTAACTTTTCCCTGATTTCACTCCCCACACACTGTACAACGGGTGGGCACGAAAGGAACCGCCCACCTTTCTCACACTGAGCATGTTGCCGTATATGAGGCTGCTGGTTTCCCTACAGATGAATATTATCCAACCATGCATAGCTCTCTTAATGAACATTCAATCTTTTGTTTCTTATAGTTTTAATTTATTATATCTGTTCATTCTGGTAATGAGAAATAATATAATGATTGTGGATTCTTCTTTTTTTGGTGTTGACCTCAATGTTTGACTACAAGGTATTTATGAATTCATTCACAAAACTGATACATAACTACAAGCAATATATCATCTTTTCTTAATCTTTTGTCTTTATTTTCAAATGTAAGGGAGAGCGATTATTAAAATGAGTTTACATGGTAATTTGTAATGCACTTTCTGTTGCTTTAAGAAGGAGATCATGAAACCTCTCATCATAAGGGTACCACAAATATTTTACAAACCCTGATGCATTACACTACACCTGTCCTGAACTTTCACATGCTGGGACTGTTTCAGTTTAGAGTCTGTCCAAAATTTTAGCTCTGAAATAAAATAAGCCTGTAAGCATGTATAATCTAAAATACTAAGAATTGATCCATATGTTATCCTGGCCTCCCGAAATGGTTTTAAGTAAGTGAGCTTTTTATCTATAAGCACATGTGTGAAAATGTTGAGAGACTCGAAAGGACTTATGTTTGTCCCCTTTTTCTATTAATATTTATATTATTTATTGTGAGCTTGGGCCTGTTCATGGATGAAGTGTGAATGACTAATGACAGAGGACCTTTTTGAATCCAAACCATCAAACAGATGAGTATTTTTGAATGAGGTCGATCTTGCTTTCTTTCACTCTTTTTACCTGCAGGTGATATTAAAATTAACGTAGAAGATTTGTTGTTAGAAAATTATGGTATTAGTTCAATTTAGTAGCTGTGCCTACCAGTCATATAGTCTTGGTTATCTCTACTTTTAGAAAGGTTTGTGTTGAGTTAAATGGAGGCAACTCTGATGTGGTGTGGTAGAATGATGGCACATGACGCTCCAGTTCAGCTCAGGGGAAGTGCACACAAGTCCCATCTCTGAGCTCTGGGTACCTGCACAACTCTCATCCTCTCTCTCTTTTTCTTATTTGCTCGTTGATTTTCTCTCTCACTCTCTTTCTCAACTACATGCAAATTTACTATGTAATTAACTCTTTCTCTCTTATTTCTTATATGTTCCAAAGGTTTAAGGAAATCCCACTAAAAGGGCCTCTTATGTTTGTACATGTGCATGGTGTTGCCCCTTGGCCGTGGGATGTTTGGCTATTTATTTATGGATGTATTCTCAGTTAAGCTACTCTGTATGGCAAATCCTTGTCCTTGTATTTGTGCTGAAGTTTGTTCTTTTTTCTTTCCTTGTGTGAAACATTACCTGTATTTCCTTTTATTTCATCACCTTTATATTTTTAAACATACTGTTATCATTATTTAAGACATGTAATGAAAAGATGCAGGCTGTCCTTTTTTGCTGAAACTGTTTCATTATTATTATTATTATTATTATTATTATTATTATTATTATTATTATTATTATTATTATTATTATTATTATTATGTTGTGTAAATAGCAACGTATCTAGAAGAATAACTGAAATAGGTTACTTTTTCAGAGAAAATCCTAATACCTTAGGCTGCTTGACGCAAAATACCTCAGGTTCTATTCAATGGCTTTTTCCTCCCCTGTACCTGTTTTGTGAAGATGAAACAAAAATACAAACATCATAAAATTTGAGCTGGTGTGAGGTCCTCCTTTATCCATACTAAACATCTCAAAATAAATTCTTATAAATAAACAGCATCGCCTGCCTTTATACCATGTCAAGCTTGAATGTTGTAAAAAAAAAAAGACAAATACTAAGTTTATTATATAATTTACTAATAAGGAATATAAATCAAATTTGTTCATATGCAAAATACTATCACATGAATACATTTACTGATGATACTACAGTACAGTAACCAGGAATTTTTATATTGAACTACTGCAGCAATTCCTGATTCAGGTGGTCAGACATTTTGTAACAGGATTTGATAAAATTTCCAATTATTTTCATAGTTGTGAAGGGATAATGCGGCTTGTCATTGGTTTTAGTTTCCTGGAAAAGAACAGGATCAAGTGTGTGACTAGGTAAATCAGCTGGCTGAGGCTTAACTGGCTAATCTTCAACTGTCCCTGCCAAGGTGAGAGCTTAGGCATTGCCTTCAGATTATTCTTAAAATAATATACTACCAAAGTTTATACATGATTGGATTAGTACTCCACTGATAGGAATATGTTTTAAGTGTCAAATATTAACTGTACTTTTCAAACATGCTTTATATATAACATTGAATCGTCATTTGAGGAGAAGTATCTAACTTTTTAATTTTAATTATAATTGTTTAAATATGAGGGGGCACGGAGGATTAGTGGTTAGCACGTTTGCCTCACACCTCCAGGGTTGGGGGTTCGATTCCCGCCTCCGCCTTGTGTGTGTGGAGTTTGCATGTTCTCTCCGTTCCTCGGGGGTTTCCTCCGGGTACTCCGGTTTCCTCCCCCGGTCCAAAGACATGCATGGTAAGTTGATTGGCATCTCTGGAAAATTGTCCGTAGTGTGTGAGTGAATGAGAGTGTGTGTGTGTGCCCAGCGATGGGTTGGCACTCCGTCCAGGGTGTATCCTGCCTTGATGCCCAATGACGCCTGAGATAGGCACAGGCTCCCCGTGACCCAAGAATAGTTCAGATAAGCGGTAGAAAATGAATGAATGAATGAATGTTTAAATATGATTTAAATAGATTTAAATATAATGGTTATTTCTGCAGAGGGAAGGGATTGGTACTGAGTAAGAAAATAATTGAATGTGTTATATGCTCTGTAAGTCTTTGAAGCAATTGTATACATACCTTATTGATGTAAAGTGCAATCACTTTTTCTACCTTCATATAAAAAATATTACAGTTAAAAGTTGAAGCTACAAAGTTTTTAATCAAGTTAAAGTAGAAAGATGTAAATTCCTTAATTTTATCTAGTGACAAGATTATTTTTAGTTACTGATAGTAAATTACTGCCTTTTCAACAAGGAATGTAGAAAAACATAAACAAATTATTACAGAAACTATCTATCACAATATTAACTGCTTAGATATATAAAATCATATATAGCAATAGCATGATTCCATTTATGGGTATTGGCTCTCGTTCTTGCTACATATATTAAAGTTTTAATTTGCTAAATCCACTCTTTGAATCTATACAGTATGATGCTAGCCAATGCATGATATAACAAATATATGAATATAGAGATTATACAGATGCAAGACTTTAGTAAGCCCCCAGGTGGTCCAGCGACAGGATTCTGCGCTTTCAGTGCCGGTCCCGAGCCGTAAGTACGGATACGAGACTTCAGTACATCCATCCATCCATCCATCCATCCATCCATCTATCCCTGTATTTCTTATCCAACACAGGGTCAAGAGGAGCTTGTGGACACAATGCCTGGGACAAGGAGCCAACTTATTGCATGGCACAATCACATGCCCTCTCATACACTACAGACAATTTAGAGACAGACTTAAGTATAGTAACATAGTACTGTTTTACTTCTCACTTCTGCATTTTGGTTCTAATTTATATGGGTCTTCTATGTCAAGAACCTTTACTGAAAGGGTAGATAAAGTAAATTTGTGGCAAAGGACAGTATTACACTGATGAATGCTACACAATGCCAGGCCTGAGGTCATACTTCGTCACAAAAATACATTGTACGGTGAGAGCTGGAGGTCAAGGTGATACCTAGCAGTGAGAAAGCCTGCTGTGTGCCCAGGGGCACTCTCAGTCTGGTGGGAAAATGAATGGAGAAATTCCCCTCTTCAACTGTGGAATCTTTTTGTTCTCCCTCAGTGCTAGAGATCTTTTTCTTACTTCTCACCTTGTTTAGATCTCTAAACAAACCACTGTCTTGCTCATATGGCCTTAGAGCTAGAATATACCTTAATAAGTCAACTTCTCTATTATACTCAAGTATCATTTAAAGGGATTTGTATTTACTGAATAATAAAAAAGACGTACAAACAAACATAAACCTCAAGTTTCAATATTTGTTAATTTTATTTATTAACTATATTTTTAACTATATTAACTATATTTGTTGGCTTCTGTTTGATAAGAAATAATAAGAGGACGCAATCTGTACATTAACATTCATCCACGCATCCATTAATAGTGTCTGAATCTGAGCAGTGTTAATTATTTACCTATTACTTTATTGCCAGATTTTTGACTTACTCCTGACTTGCTGCCTGAATAAGATTTTGACACAACAGTTCAGCCCATTCACTTAAGTATCATTTTTCCACCACTCTCTATCCTCTTGTCTCACCTTTATGTGAACTATATAATGCATTGTCTAACCTCTATATAAAAAAAAACTGTATACTTTCTGTTTGCCTCTGTATAGATGTTTTTATGCAGAGAGAATTATGACTAGTGCTTGTGTAAGTCTATGATAACTGAAGGGCAGCTGACTATGACTGCATGATGACACGGTGCCACTGAAACACAACAGATTCCTCTGTTTCTTGGCTATTTCATCAACAAAAACCCCAGTGACACTGAGACTCTGAGATCATCTCTGATGTGTTCTCACACTGTTTGTTTGCATTATTGACTTTAAGATCATTAATGCTGGTCACCTGATAAGACATTGAAATAATAATGGCACACTATTCATTTCTCTCTGTGCGTGTGTGTTTGTGTGTGTTCCAGAGGACGTGAGTGTTCCCAGTCGCAGACATGTTGTGTTCCAGGCTCATCTTGATTCCCATAGTTTATAAATGGAAACTTTCTGAGTTACATCAGAGCTACATCTGCTCTTTTTCTTGTTGACTCTCTCCTCAAATTAACTCTCTCCGTAAATGGTGAGCGCCATAAACAATTTATTATTCAAAGATAAAAACAGAAGGACTTCTTGTAGGCACTAGGTTACCAAAATCCCATGGAAGAGCTCTGCGATGGTGTTTTATATATACAATTTAATTTGCAGTTCTATCAATAAACATTTTTTGTGTATTCTATTCATATTAGAAATAACTTTTCAGGCTGAATTACAGTAACAGCAATGGCTCCCTACCTCAGTACAGTCATAAAATTTTCCTTATTCAATTTATTTTGTATTCTAAACTTAGTACAGTATGTATTCTAAAAATGTTTATAAGTGACAAAGTAATGTGATGAATTCAGAAGAAAGAGTTAGGGCTTGGGTTATTAGACTTCATGCTCTGGTATCATCATGGGGGGAAGGGGAAGAGACCTCATAGATGAAGGCCAAACATCTTTAAGCCTAGATTAATCATTAATACATGACATTAAGTATAATTATTATATTATAATATAATACTTACGATTAAGTATTATTAAGTATTATTATAATATTATTAAAGTATTAAGAACTGTCGTGTGTGGTAACAAGACATATTTAAAAATCAAACAGACTGATTTTATATATACATTAAATATTGATGTATCAACAAGAAAAGCTGTGGAGGAAAAGCTAATTTTTTTGAGGAAGACATGGCAAACTGCCCCAAAATCATCTCATCAATCTGCATTTACATGATTCTTGCAAAAAAGAAAAAAGAACAGCTATTACTGAAAAGACTAATGGCAAATATATCCAGTGTTTCTATATTTTACTTTTGATATTCTGCTCAATTCAGTGAGACAATGAACAGTGATATCTTTTTCTCAATTACAGTATGCTGTTCAGTCCATCATGAACCCATTTGTGTTCAGCTACACCACCATCTTGTGGTGATTTTACCAAGTCACTTGTACATGACTTGCTGAACGTTACCTGCATCTGATCACACACCGTTGATGCCCATTTTAATAAATTGGTTTATACATACCACCATTAAGGACATTATTAGTTTTACAAGGTATCATAGGAAAATTTTATCCATTTTTTAGATGTTTCACAGGTCCTGTGCACATCCATCACCATCTGGTTTGGAGCAGCAACAAAACAGGACAGGAACAGACTGCAACACACAGTAAAAACAGCAGAAAAATAATTGCAGAGTCCTCAGGACTTGTATACAAGAACCAGAAAAATCACTACTGACCCTTCACACCCTGGACACAACCAGTGGTGTAGTCTGGGCCATACGCACGTATACGGAGTATGCTTACTTTTTCCCCAGGGCTGTTTGCGTATAACGACTTTTATGGCTTAATATTAGCGTATACCCTCGGTATACCCACTTGTTTTGCTGCTTAAAACGTCCATAATTTACCCTCGTCTTTTCTTCCCCTTTAACTGCGTCGCATTTTTTAACTCGCGAAACTTCGTTGTAATTGGTTCATTTTTATTTGAATTCTGCCCCCTTTCCCCGCCCCCGACAGCTGTCGTGTACCAACTTCACCGGGCGTTTTTACAGGGAGGAGAGTTTACTTCATCAACAGAAGCTGGTGTCATTCTGAAGCAGACTTAAGTAAAGTTGGCCGCATATTTACAAATTGGAGTTTCCCGAGTCAATAACTCCTGAGCTAAATGCTGTTACTACACAAATAACACCTCTTTTCTGTCGTAGTAATGTAGAGAGGCGGCTACAACCCAATTTTCCTCAATATCAGCTTTCCTCCGCGGTGGACAAAATACACAAGTCTGTATGTGCAGACGACTGAGAGACAGAATCCAAGGGACCGTCTGCAAAGTGCAAAACCCGAAAAGCGAATACAAAAAAACAGTCAATAACTTCACTGTAATAAACTGTACTGTCACCAAATTCAGCTCACACACCACTGACGTCCTGATAGTTATACTACAACACGTATTTTGGGGAAATGTCTTTTTGTATATTTTTTTAATGATTTTTTAAATATGAAAACAATTCCATAACTTCACTATTATGGAAATTATATTCACTAACTTCACTGTAATACACTTTACTGTCACCAAATTCAGCTCACACATCACTGATGTCCTGATAGTTATACTAGAACACTTATTTTGATAAACCTTGTTTTTTGATTATTTTTATTGTTTGCATTATGAACAATATACAACAATGTACATTTCACTGTGATGTAAACTTCAATGCAGCTTTTGTCAAACATATGTAATCCTGCTGCTTATATAAGAGCTATTACAGATATTGTTAAACTCTATGGTCTCTGTACTTGCTTTAGCTCAATGCACAATACCAAGGGATATGTCCGCTCGGTATTTGTGCTTCTGTCATCCCAAGGCATTTTATATGGAACCATTTTGTGCAGGTTCCCCACTGAATCTATAAGGGGGAAATATGTAAATTATATCTATTAAATAGTTGCTTTAGGAATCCTGACATCCTACATGACATTAATGTTAATGTCATGTAAATGCAAACATTGACTTTTGTGTTGTTTTTGCTTTTCTTTTTTTGGCAGCGTGGCAGGGAACAGGGGGTTTAAGAGGTGGGCAGGGGTAGTAGTATACCACTTTTGAGGCCTACACCACTGGACACAACCTCTTTCAGCTCCTCCCTTCTGGCAGGTGCTACAGAGATTTGTGTATCAAAACTGCCAGACACAGGAACAGTTTCTTTCCCCAGGCCCCTTATCTTGTATAGTATAGTGTTATTTATGTCTGTATTATCTTGTCTTGTTTAGTACAGTGTTATTTATTTTTGGATTATCTTTTCTTGTATAGTATAGTGTTATTTTTGTCTGTTTTGTCTTGTCTTCTATAGTATAGTGTTATTTATGTCTGTTTTGTCTTGTCTTGTATAGTATAGTGTTATTTATGTCTGTATTGTCTTGTCTTGTATAGTATAGTGTTATTTATGTCTGTATTGTCTTGTCTTGTATAGTATAGTGTTATTTATGTCTGTATTGTCTTGTCTTGTATAGTATAGTGTTATTTATGTCTGTCTTGTCTTGTCTTGTATAGTATAGTGTGATTTATGTCTGTTTTGTCTTGTCTTGGAACCAAATTCCTTGTGAGTGTAAACACACTTGGCCAATAAACCTGATTCAGATTCAGATTATCGTATCCTTGACAACCCTGAGAAAATTTCGTTTAGTGCTTATGTAATAATGTTAGTCTTACACGAACTTGTTTGATCTCTACAGTATGAAGTACGTCTTTCTTGCTAATTTCAGACTTGAAAGCACACAAGCCAAGAGCTGTCACTACTTGACCTATGTGCGCATGTGTGAAAATAGTGCGCATGCGCCTTGCATATCGGGCAGGGGACGCGAATCGGCTAGTGACAGGGTCGGTGTCTTGGTTACTTCCGGATTCCCTGTGAAGCAGAGGGGCTGAAAATGTTACTGCAGCGGCACGGGGTCGGGAGCTGACGATAGCATACGGGACAGCAGCACATACACACACACACACACACACACACCGGCACCTGAGCAAACACTTCACAGTAGTTTTGTCACTTATCGTTAATCCGGTTTGTTATGTTCTAACAGGGGCGATAAGTCCATGCAGCCTGATTCTCATCTCCTCCGCCTTCACATCTCTCCCTCGGGTTCGTGTGATCGTGCTCTGAATTTACACAGTGACATTTTACAAGTGTTGGAGGCAGTAAAGACGAGTGCACACTCACCCGGGTGAACTGAGTTGTCCTGTAGGATAAAGCGAGGCTTAAAGAAACATCTCCATCTGTGGCATCAGCAGCAACATGGACTGGCTAATGGGGTGAGTTCAAGATGCACTGCTCATCATGTCTCATTGTGTTTCCGAACGCCTGAAGATAACACGCTGTTTACTGGCAGTGATACAAGTCTAACAGAATCGAGTAAACTGTATTCTTAACCCGTATACAGTAAGTTCTTCACCTTGCCTGGTGTCAGACTAGGTTAAAAAAAAAACACACACTCTGTCTGTTGGAGTTGTATTTGTTTAGCAAGAAGTCGTGAACAACCTGGGGCTACGTCTCGTGAACGCGCACTATTAGTGCATTACATTTACAGCATTCAGCAGACACCTTTATCCAGATTGACTGACATATTTATTTCATCTTATACAATTGAGTGTGTTAAGGGCCTTGCTTAGGGGCCCAGCATTGTGGTGGGATTTGGGAATCAAGCTCACAACCTTCTGATTAGTATCCCAGCACCTTAACCACTAGGCTACCACATCTCCATCAGTTTAATCTGCAGGACATCCGGTTATGAAAAACAATCATTATACAGTGCAGGTAGAGATGGCTGAATATAACTCGTAAAAAAACTCAAAACTCTTACTTTTGTTTACAGCTAAATATTACACTACATAATATTGCTTGACGTTCATGGACTGAATTTTGTTGTTCATTCAATAACACCAGGCGACATTTCTAGACGTGTCAGATGATCATTTTGATGCTACACTTTCTGACTGTTGACATGTTTATTAGCTAGCTAGATTAGGTTTTCTAATTGAAGTGGAAAATGTTTAAATGCAGCTTGTGTCTGAGTGGCACTGCATGGTGGCAGAGAGCACCATGTAGCTCCAGGTTCACTGGTTTGATCCAGAGTTCTGGTTATGGTCTGTCCAGAGTTCCTGTGCATGTTCTTCCCGTTGTCCTTGTGGTTTTCTTCTGGGTTCTTCAGATCCCCATCTAGGTGGATTGGCTTTGGTAAATTTCCCCTGGCTGTGAGTGTGTGAGCATGGTGTTTTGTGTTAGACTAATGTTCCATTAGGTGTAATCCCCACCTCATACCCAGTGTTTCTGGAATAGGAAACTTGTCTTTATTCTAATTTTTTTAAATACAAATCTTTAATCTTTAGGAGAATCTTGAAAACTATTTCCTTTGTTATTTATTTATTTATTTTTAATAATTGCACTGTCCATGGAGCAGACCTGATTCACATTTCACTGCTAGTTATATATGCTCTATATAATTGTGTATGTGACAAATAAAAATCTTGAATCTTGAATCTATTGAAAATTTGCAGTGCATTTCTTTGAATTCTAACAGATTCCCCCAATCCCCCTTTTGCTGTCTTTAGTTGTTGTTGTCGTCCTTCAGCTTCTCCCTGTTCAGGGTCATGACATTGGATCATCTGATCCACATATTTGATTTTGGCACAGGTTTTATGTCCGAACTGATACAACCATGTCATTTTATCTGGGCTTAGAGTTAACCCCTCAGTCCTGGCTTTCTTTAGATCATTTGAAATAATGGGGAAAATTATTATTGCCCTATTGATAATGATTGTGCTAGAACTCTGTTAGCCAGCATGGTCAGAAAAAAAGGTTATAAAGTGGGGTTTTAAAGTTAATACATTTCTCATCGGGTGGCAACATCATCGAAAAGTCTCAGTACAGAAAAAAAAAAAGAAGAAAATCACTGAGATCTTAAAAAGCTCTCTAAGAGACATGTTTAGTATTATAATGACATGATGGTACAGTTGATATAATGGAATGTTAAATTGATTAACTGTGTATTAGTGTAAGTGTGTGTGTGTGTCTGTGTGTGTTGCTTCATATTTTGAAAGAGCAGGGGTTCAAAGCTATCAAGACATTTTTGCTATAATGTGCTATGTTCTGTGTCTCTCAGCCTTCATTCTATTGTTGTGATGAAATTAGTCTCACTCCTGAGGTGATTGTATTGCTTCACAGCACCACTATAGAGGTATAGAATGTCAGATCTCTTGATCATTATGTAAAAGCCTGGCTATTACTGGTGCTTTTGAGAATGCAGAGGCATGTTAGAGAAAAGTTGGCTGACCTTCTTTAAAAAAAAGTGCATGATAATATTCCATCCAGTCTGTTTAATGTAGAAAAATAAATATTTAGCTGTTTACATAGTTTATAGGGTTGTCAATGGGCTGTTTGTATGTGACCTTAGTAGCCCATATAATCCTAATCACAAGAAGGTTGAAGTACACAAATAAGTTAACCAAGTGCGTAATTACAAACACGTGAAAAAAGTGAGGATTCTCTCAGCCTTTACTTGATGTCAATATACATATCACATTTTTCTTTTTCCTACAATTGCATTTTCATTTAACGTCTCTGGCAGGATGTGGCCACAGTGGCTGTTTTTCATGTCTCACACACAGTGAGTTTCACAAACATGTCACGCTAGCTTTCTGATCTGCATTCACACAAGGCGTTACATCACCAGGTGGATACATGGGTGAAAAATATCTTTTTTCTGCTCAAATGTTTCTACCCAGAGGACAGATGTTTAATCCCCTGCTTTAAAACGTTCACGTCAGTGTAGGCTAGACGCCATTACAAATGTGTTCTATGTCACTGTAATACATGAGGTTATTGGTCTTAGAGGCTGCTGCAAACTCAGCTAAACTATAAAAGACTTGATGTGAGAAAGTGCTTTAAGTGTCAGCAACCTTGTACTAAATACAGTCATTTTACACTTCATTACCAGAGTGTAGTCCTGTGGTGTAACCTTTTCACCAGGATTTCATTGCTGCTTCTTAATGAGCAGAAATTGTGCAACCTAATAAACTGATCTACACACATAAGTGCAAACACATCAGAGCACATACAGATATGTGTTACGCCTCCTTCTCCAACCGTCTTTTCTTTGTGTCAGACAAATACAAGGAAATCACAGCTATTCCGCTTGGTTGCTCACTTTATCCTAGTTAAGAAGCACCAATGAAATCCTGTTGAACTCATCCTGCAAGTAAAATGTAGACCATATTATTAAGACGTGTTATTATTATTCAGCATTAGCAGTATTTTTTAGCATCAGCTGTGCCTTCTAATCATTTGTTTGTCTTCCAGAGAGCACATTATAAAGCTGCAGGACAATAATGTTCTTGGACATTTGCTTGTAGGAGAATGTTATGCCACAACAGCCAGACGGAAAAGGGTTGAATTATGCTGCAGGGCTTAATTATGTAATTTACACCACTGCATGTTTGTTGCACTGTGTAATTTGACATGTACTGTGATGCTTATAAGAAATTCATTAAAAAAAATATGTCCAGCCTTCTGTGCAGGTCTTTCATGGAAAAAGCTGCATGTGCCATTAACCTCTGGTGATAATGACAAGGTCAGGTATTGTTAAGGATTCCTATGGGTTTATTTCATCATGACACATCCACATTTTTATCCTATTATACACTCAGTATCTCCTGTGTGCTGCAGCCTGGGGTGCATTTTGTGGTAGAAATGGCAGGTAAATATCTGCTCATATCCCTTGCGTTTTTCATCCACCGAAGGATAACCTAGTGATTTTGCTCTTGATAAACGAGTCCTATACCTCATTTATGTATGATAATCAGTTATTTATAATTAATTTAAAATTAGGAGCGAGAGTGCTGTAAGATTTGTTTAACAGAGCACAGCATTTCACACGTAGACAAAAATAAAGAGATGACGTCGAGGTCAGGGGAAGGAAACACTCTTGACTGGGTGGAGGAATGCTATTGTTCTCAAACCTGTATCTTAAGGGCACCGTGTCAACTCCTTCAATGGCCACGGCATTTGTTAAAGAAATAGCGTCTTCTTTCAAATGAATCAAGATGCCCTTTTATTTCAGCCTAACATTTACTTATGTCTTATATGAATAGAATATTGCTGATGGACAGTTGATTATTAATGTAGCAGTGCTGTGCTTTATTCCCTGAAGGTCTAAAAGCTAATCTGACTCATCGGTTTTGATGGTCTAGAATTACGTCAGGGCACTGCGTCAGTGCGAGGGTGTAAAATATAGTTCAGTTTTTCTCTGTCAGGTCAAAGCAAGCTTAAAAATCTGAAGCTTTTATTCTTACGCCTTATAATTTACTTATTGCTCTTATATACAATTATTATGTTAGGTACAGATTGAGATTCTTTCTAGATAGTTAGCATAAATAAGAGAATTTTATCACTTTAGAAAAAACTCTTTGGGTTTGTTTGATATGTTGTTTCTGGCCTGTAGTGGGTGGAGGGAATATTTTGGATGGACTGCAGTGTTTAACGTTCTACTGCAGCAGAGGTGTCGTCCTGTCCTTGCACTCTGTACATGTTTTCCTTGGCATTGCTCATCCAGAGTTTGCTATTTCATACAAAACTGCTCTGTAGGGAACTTGCAATGCCAGCAGATTCAAAAATGAGCGTGACTTGAAAAGACTGTGCTCCATGTTCTCACAAGATGCCTGTATTTTTTTCTCCATCATCTCAAGTGATTTAAATTTTCAATATGTTGTTTGTTCAATGTGACCATATCCGATGCCTTGACTGATAAATGTCTAAATAAATAAATCACAGCCATCTACTACTGTCTAGTCCTAATAAATAGAACCTGTCATTGCTGCTGAACACAACAGCTGTTTAATCTGCAGAGATCAGAGTTCGGTTTGTGCTGTAGCTTGACTGCTTATCCACAACGGCCTCTTTAAACTAAGAGCTGCTTGAGTGTAAGAGCAGCAGTATAACTGTCACTAGCAAATGGATAAATTAGGTTCTAAAAGACTGTTTTATTGCCACATCCGCCCCTGTAGTCTTATTGTTCTTGAGCATATAAGTTATGAAGCAATGATTGTCAACAGGCCTCCATCCAGACACTGCAGCTTGAAGTCAGTGTTTATGTTGCTTTTGCTGTTAAGGTAGTTGGTTAAATTTAGTTTAGGGAAAGATCTGGGCAAAGAGTCTGCCTAGAATGTTACACGTTACAGAGTGTTACAACGTCCTCTATTATTTTTGAGCAGTATTTTATTACGTACAGAAGATGTATGTAATACAATCCTGGTCAACTGGGTGGCAGGTAGCATTTCTTCGTCACAGCCACAAGGTCTCTGGTTTGATCCTAAGTCCTTGTAACTGTTTATATAGAGTTTCCAGTGTTCTCTATGTTAATGTGGGTTTCTTCTGTTGCACTCTGGTTTCCTTCCGCTTCCTAAATATATGCTGGGATGGTAAAATGCCACTGAATGCATGTACATGCATGTTGCCCTGTGCTGGACAGAACCTCTCACACAGTGTTTGTGAGCTACTTCCACCTCAACCATGATGGGGATTAAGCAGTAACAAAAGATAGAGAAACGAATGATATAAGGCTTGTATTGTCAGACATGACTCAGCTTGATAATGGGGAAAGCTTTGGATATCTACTATGTACAGTATGAACCTTATGAAAGAACTCTGAGAGCTACACCCAGTGTGGATACAAGAATCAGATCAATTGTTCAGCTACCGGCAGATGAAACGCCAATGTTATGCCTGAAATGAGACCTTTAAAATTTTAACTACCATGTCAGATTATTTTGATTATAATAAACATGATCTCTTTCTTACTACTTGATTATTACAAAAAAGATTACTAAGATTTTTTTCTAGACATTTTTACTAAGCCTATTTTTAGACTAATTTCATGCTTGACGTGATTTTATTGTTATGACTGATTGGTGAACATCAGATTATTTTCTATTATGAACTATAAAGGCTCTTGCTTCTACAATCTATGGATTTTCAGCATCCATCTGACTGCTTTTGGTTTGTTATAGAAACAGTACATCAGCAAAAGTCTGTCAGAATTATTTAATTATTTTTTATTGCAAGATTTCTCTTATTGACTTTCCACTCATTAAGGCCAAATTGAGTTTATAAGTGATAATTTCTGTTTCCATCATCTATGCAATCTCAGGACTGTTGCAAATCTACTGTTTAGCCATTTGTGCAAGACTCCTAATACTTGGCTGTAATCTGGTTGCTGTACAAGTTGCTTTGGTTACAATAATCTGGCCAAAACAATAGATAAGTATAGATGTAGCACATGCAATAAATTAACTGAATTAACTTAATCTTATATAGAGTGTCATATATTCTGTGTATTTGGCATGTAATTGAGTGGAATGTGTCAATAAACAGCTTTTAGGCTCATGACTGTCCTGTGTTTCATCTGACTTGATTAGGTTCTTGTGTACAGTACGTCTTCTGCCTTTAGTATTTACAGCATGATTCAGCTTTTCTAAATGCGTCAACGTTCTCAGCATGAAAATCTCACATTGTAATGTTTACATGCTCTGCTTGTCTCTAAAGGTAGCACAAGGTCCACTTGATCAGACTTGAGCAAGCAAGTATGAAAGCAGGAACTGAGCAAGAAAGCACATCATTAGATCTCAATAAACATTTGTTTAAGTAAGTTGTTGCCTTTAAACAGATGCATTATAATGCATGAGGAACGTAGAAAAAAAATCAGCTCTCCTCTAACAAATGTGACTGTTACATTTGTACAGGCTGTGGAATCCATGTATACATCTCGATTAACTGCTGTATCTTGGTTAGAGTCTGTGGATCTTAACTGTGCACAAGGTGAAAACACACCCTAGACTGGATACCAGTCACTGCGTCACATACACACACATTCAGTGACATCTAGCATGCATTTTCAGTATCAAGTCCTCAGACAGCTTGTTTCTTGAAGTGGGAAAAAAACACGGTACATAAGGATAGTAAATGTTACACTCTGCACAGAACCTCAAGCTCTTTAAAGCTCTAAACCTGAGGCACATCCACCTCACCAGAATAGAACTGTGGCTGTCAGGTTCAGCCCTGTGATGAATTTAATTTTCACTGCTGTTGCCTGAAACTTGCCATGCTCAGCTTATTAGCTGATTATCAAGTCCATTGAGAGCTGATTCAGGGGAACAAATGAGCTGTGTGTAAATGAGCTCCATCACTGGGGTTGAGAACTGTTTTCCTTTCACATGAAGTGACATTCATTTGACTTGAGTATACGAGGGCTGTTTGAATGCTAGCTCAAAGTTTTAGAGCACTTTCATACCCTTAAGTCTGTTTTTTTTTTTGTCTGACTCAGAGCTTAATTGATAATTATAGTTCATGTTCTATTTGATTTGGTTTGCTATCGCATTGCACACAATTAAATGAAAGAAAAAAGCAGAAAACATTGACTGAGGCCTGTTGGGCTGAAAACGTGCTTGTAACACTCTTCACTCATTGGTCAGAAATATAGAGACAATATAAGTCACTGACAAACCTTTGTCCGGTGTGCACTAAAATCCAATTTTTTCTTTTTTGTTTGTCAAATTGATACAGTTTTTTGTGTGACATATTCTCAGTTACTCACACAAACTGTACTAAAAGGAAAATGCACTAGGGTTCGATTCAGATGGACTAAGTGTATCACCACTGAAAGAGTGTGTCCCAAAACTAAATTTAGCATTGGATGCTCTGCTGTTATGTTCTGCTACTTAATCTAGGAATATATTGTATATCCCATTTCCTCCATGTTTACTCAGGCTAGATATACAGTAGCGGCACTGGCAGCCATCCCCACTTACACTGTTTGCAGCAATGGTATAAAGCTTGTACACATCCCAGTCCATATTTGAACCTGATCTGTGGGATATGTGAGAGCACATGTTTAGACTAAAGAGTTTATAGAGTGGATAATTAATCATCCCTCAGTAAATCTGCTGGATTTCCTGCTGTCAGTGAACCCCGGGAGGCTCTCTGCCGACATTTGAGGCTGACGGTTCTGCTCTGTTTTTCAGATGTTAAGTTTAAGGTTAGGTTTAGATTAATGTTTGACAAAAATAAATGGATTTAGAGTCCAAGTTTTCCAGTGACTATACTGGAAGTGTTCATGTGAGCGAGATATATTTATAAAGGGGTTGACAGATTTCTGGTTCTGCTTTGGCAGAGAGAACCATGAAACTCAGAGATTTCCTCTCTCTTCTTCTAGATTGAGTTTAAGTCATGCTCAGAAACCTATTAAGGAAGAGGGTGTCCAAACACTGAGGAGTTATTGCCTCCTTAAAGGAGTAATGGCATTTAGAACATTGTGTTTGAATGAGTCTGTTTAATCGCTGGCCAGCAGTAACTGTTGAATTGATCTGATGGTGTGAAAAGTTGTAATAGCTTGGTATAGGGGTCAAGATCTGAATCATAACAAGGACTTCTGGCAACTTGAGCATTGTGTTGAATTGTAGGAATAGATCAGACTGATTTATGGAGAATTTGCGTATTATACAGTACATACCGTAGTAAACATTGACTTTTGAATATTAATTAATATATTGACTGATGTCAGAATACTGACTAATATAATACAAAATATTGCACTCAAAATCTGAGTGGAAATGGAGAAGTGCAACTCATGACCTTATGACCAGCTTCTCTCAACATTGTCATTAGACTGACCATGGAGATAGGAAATGCAGGCTGTTTGAAGATCCTCTGGTAAGACAAGATATAACAGCATTATCTTCATAAATTCCCGTTTCTTTAACACCTGTTTTTGTGGAGCGAAAGTCCGGCTTGCTTTACTGCACAGATGGCATGTGATCCGAACTACATTTAGCCAAAACAGAGCTGCTGATTTCCAGAACTGAAAGCAAAGCAGTAGAATACAGAGAAGTCAGATTTCAATTTCATTTTAACAACAAATGTAGCTTTAAAACAAGTTCCCTGATATGAGAAGACCCGCTATTGTATAGGCCTGCTATTGTAAAAGACAAATATGCTCTGTGTTTATTCGGCTCTTTTATGAGTTGAAAGATTATTTATTTGAATCGCTTAAGAAAGTGAAAGTGTTTTTTTTGCTGTTCTGCCATTTGCAGCTTCATATTCTCATTGTGAGTAGCTGCTCTGATCTAAAGAGTTTTCAGTCACCAGATTGGAGTATTGATTGGCGTTTAATAACCGAAAGAGAGCCTTTCTACAGCCTTTTAGTTCCCTTTAATTAAGATGAGCAAATATTCATCACAGTTTTATCATCAGCAATTTCTTTTGTGGCCAATTGATATTTGACCGCAGAGATATGATTTATATTAAACTGAATAAAACTATATTTTCACCACACATACTGTACATTACAGCACAGTGGAATTATTTTCTTCGTGTAGCTCAGCACCAGGGTTTCAAGGCTCAACAGCAGCAGATTGAAGCACTTGAGGCCTGAAACCTGACCTTTGGATCAATGAACCAGAGACTTATCCATTTGAGCCACCGCTGCCTCTAAACCTGGGAAATCTGTAGTGTGACACAGATGATTGGTATTAATTTAAAAAAATAAAATTAACCGTGACAATGCAATTGTTTAACAAACTGCCTCAGACATTTGCAGGATGTTGACAAAACACACAATAAATGTGTTTTTAATATATTGCAGGCTTCTCCAACGTTTAGTATTGCAATAATTATTATAATTTTTTAATTACTGTCTTTGATCTTAATGCTCTGTTGAATACTGTATGTACATTTGCTTTAAAGATGCAGATTGCAAAGACAGTGATGTCATGTGTATAGAATTAGATGTACACCTAAAGTCATGGTTTTGCGTCACTAGAATCTAGTATGAAACAAGATTAAGTCACATATAGTGTTGGGACTGGTGAAGTCTTAAAACAGAAAACAGCAAAAAAAAATCCCTTAAAACAAGGGCAGTGAGGTCAATGTCATCTCAGCAGTTGTGTTTCTGCACTATTGACTGAAATGCTGTGAATGAGATCCAATATCTGGCATAGAGTCACTGCTGGGGCTTTGAGCACCTGCTCAGCTGTATCCTTGGACTGCTTTGCTTAAAGGGCTGAATTGGTTTTCATAAAGGTCCTCCAAGTGAATAAATACGAAAATGAAAAGGAATCTAACTGTACTGCATGTCTTTGTGTTTCCCTGCTCCCACAAAACCGGTGAGGTCGGGTGTATTCAAAAAAGAAAAATGCTTGAATACCTCTGACTAGTCCAGGTTTGTATAGGAATCGGACAGAAAACTATACAGAGATCGGTCAAACTCTGATAATCTTGGCTTCACTATAGTCATTAGGTAAGGTGTTTGCAGGACAACATGCATCCTATTCAAAGATCCTTGCATTATTTATGATGTTATGTTCCGGAACGTAATTTTTAGTTTCTTAGGAAAGTAAACATATTAAGCAGTGCTATTATTTAAATGCTCATTTCTTTTTAATAGTGTATTTACACATCGATGTGTAACCTTAACCCTTTAAAGCTGATGAAATGGGTGTAATGGGGCAGGACTGTGATACCTTTGTCTACATAGCTTTCATATGTGTAGTCTAAAGAGTCCCTCACTGTATTATGAGGAATTCTTTTGGCCCTAGTTCATCAAGTATCATTTTCTTTTTCAACAAGGTCTAACCAATACAATAAAATGCTGTACAGTAGGCCACTGAATTGAATTAAGGGTTGGTTGCTTGGATGTTGATAATGAATGCTCAGGCCTTGAAAGGGAGCAAGAAAAAGCAACTAGAAAAGAAAAACAGGAAGTCTTATACATATCCACAGAAAAGGAAATCGACTAGCCGTATAGCTGTCCTGTATATCAGCTTGCAGACAGTATTACTATTAATTAGCAATTTAAAGCTCTAGAGCAGTTTTTTTTAAGTCAGTGCAGTTAGTGCTGGCATTAATTGCTTGTTATTTATGTGGGTTGATTAGTGTATGGATTTACAGTTAATTAAACATGGGTCTGTTCATATTATTCCATGAAATCAAACCCAAAACTCAACCGGATATGTGCTGATATAATATAACAGACATTTTCAATTTATCATGATGTATGATATTGTAGTGAAAATACTGTACTGTTTTGTATTGGGCTGTTCTTAAGTATTTTGAAAGTTAAAAAAGGTACAATTGCGGTAAACCAGCCTAAAATAATTCTGATATTAAATAAAAAAAATTAGATATTAAAAAAAATAGTTTGATACTTAATGTAAAGATTTTTAAAGCCATGAATGGCTAAGTTCCTGTTTTATACACTCAATGTAGTTTATCACAGATAGGGTTGGTCCTTGGTAAGGCATCTACAGTACATGTCTCTTTGCTAAGCCTTACAGTATATGTGGAACTGGAACTGGGCTCACCAATGTTCTCTATGCATTGTGTGTGTCTGTATAATAAGCTGGGGTTTTCTTTGTACTGCTGCAACAAAACCATTTCCCTCAGGGCTCAATAAAATACTCTGTCCGTCCGTCTATCCGTCCGTCCATCTATCTATTTATTACACTGCTGCTGTATGATTACGATAATTACAGGTGTTTCTATCCAAATAATTTGAGAGTCTATATCATTTTACTGATTATCAGCACATGTCTAAAGCTAACAAATAGCAAACATTCAGACCTGAGCAATTCAGCACTTTTGAAAGATTGTGTGGTTTCTTTAGGGATCTGTTTGTTCCAGTGAGGGTGATGTTAGTCAAGCCAATGAGAATTGTGTACAGAACATAACACCCCCATCTCAGTGTTGTGTACAATGGGAAGCAGCTGCCTGCATCGGAACTGATACTCGGCACTGTTATATGTTCAACATCTACAGATGTGGCCTTCCAGATCTCATGGGACCAAATACAGATTGTTCTCCCAAGGGTGCAGAACAAAAAGGAAGCAAGAAAATATGCTCACAGAGAGGGTTCCATTTGAAGCAGAAGCGATTTTTCAGTAGCACACGATTTGCTGATGACTTTTCAGAATAGGTGTTTGGAAATATAGATGCATGTAATTGATATTTTCTCTGAATCACCATGACTGAATGGGTATCTCATGGTCTGAACTAGCTGAATCATGAGATCAAAGCTATTAAGAAAAAAATCTATTATTTTATTGAGATCAAATAATACATAAGTAATGCAAGAAAACTATTTTGTTTCTTAATTGGCTTTAGAATCATTTATAATTATATCCATAATGGAAAACATTATGATGCAGATGCACCCAGCTCAAAAGATGCAGCCAGCTCAAAGAAATTATATTCCTTAAATGTAAGGGTTGTATTCAATATTGTCCCATCCCAATGTCAGGTGAGAATGTATATTTTCAGATATTCATTAGAGGGCAGTAGTGTTACAGTCATGCACTTTCCTTGCACAACCTTTCCGCTCATAAACCATATACTAAGTTCCAATGACCGTTTGTACTGCAGTTATAATAGCACTATTTATTTTCCAGATATTTGCTTAAAGATGATTATAACAATAGAATCTCAACATAAATATAAACGTTCCTTTTCGATAGAGGCTCATACTAATTGAGTGTATAATTAGTTGATGATAATAATAATAATAATAATAATAATAATAATAATAATAATAATAATAATAATAATGGTGTTGTTGTTAGTATTATTATATACTTTTACTCAAGTTACATGTGTGGCTGTCTAGATAAAATACACGACATCAAGGTAAGTTTATATATCATTATATCAGTATGTTAAGACATTGAAAAGCTTATTAAAAAAAAAAGCTTAGGTATATTTCCTGTAAGATTATAAGCCCCAAAATAATCCTAATGACTGAAAAAACAAGCTGAGTAGTGTAAACAAGCCAAACTACTGCATTGTGATAACTAAGGTGTAAACTGACTAAGTGACAAAGGAAGTATAATGGACATGTGGGAATGGAGGAATGATGTGAACTAGATTCATGTTTAAACATAATATTCAGATATATTTCAGATTAATATGAGGTATTCTCAAACAGGATTCGTCTTAGTTTTTCAGTAGGCTTAAATAAAATGTGTCTACTTGTAGTTTTGGTAAATGATTAAATACAAACTTCAGGTTTATGAACTTTTTTCAACTATTAAATGTATATATTTTGAAGATTAATAGAGACATGGAGTTAGAAGAGGACAGAGGATACAACCTAGTACAGTGACACTGTGCACTCTCCCACAGGGGCAACTTCACAGCTCAAAGACCTCAACCCTCTGTACTGAATACCATCACACACAGCCTTATTTAGTAATAGGTTCCATAAGAATTTAAGTTATGTTAGTCAGAGCCATGTAGTTTATGATGTTTGGGCTTCTCTTGGTCACGGCATACATGAACAAGTCTGAAAAAAATCTTGGCTCAGGTTAGGACTAGCTGGTCATTTCATGATTTGTGTCCTGTTCCTTCTCTGGCCTCTTCTGCATTCCACTTTTATCTGTATCCTGGATATCATATTATATTAATATCCCGAGCAGCAAACTCCAGCATCTTCACAGTCTGGAACAGATCAAGAAAACAGCAAAACAATATTTAAATAGAGGTGGTGATATAGATGTGGTAGCTCTCTCCTTTGTCTGGTCTCACTGATGCTGATTAATTTGATTATATACAGTAGGTAGAATGTGCATCAGGGGGTCTGTCATGTTTCGGGCTCCACTCTCGTCACTTGTACCACATGGCTTTGTTAACCCTGCTTTGTGTTTCTCCACAACGCAAGCTGTAGGCAATGTTTTTTTGGACTTAAAAAAGACTATATTAATACAGTCAATGTGTTTTATATATTGGTTTCGAGAGCTTGAATTTATTTTATGTTTTAGGGAGTTGTAGACTTGAATATATATGTATGTAATTTGGAACATTTCACTTTAGACTTTCATCTCTATTGCATTCCAAACTTGGCTCTGCATCATGTTGCAGTACCCAGCACTTACAGTCTAACCTTTTGATGGATGGTTCTTGTCAGAGACACGTCCGTGTTGTAATTTTTTGGCAAGCATCTCACTAAAAGGCAGTCTCGATAGAGTCAAAGCCTTAAGCTCTGGAAAAAAATGTTTAAATATGTTCAGAGATGCAGGTTAGGTTCCTTTGGATCTGAAGACTGGTTTTCTTATAGGATTAGTGTTATTCTGTAAAGGCATTGCATTTGTTGCCTTATCAACACAGAAATCAAATCAGAAATCAAAAGAAAAAGACACAGCAAAAGACTTAAGACTCATAATTCCTTAATGGAAATTCTGGAAATTATGCCACTGCAAATGCTCCACTAACCTAATAAACTATACATTTGAGTTTAAAAAATAAATATGCAGAAACATATTTGCCACAAAATGCAAACAGCCATCCTCATTGAAATTGCTAGCTCATATAAGATGAAAAAAGAGGAGCAAAAACTGTATTGCGAACACAGTTCATGCTGTTTTCTTTTCAACTATTGTGTCCTAGCACAGTGTGTTCCTGCAGCAGCCAAGGACCTCGTATAACTGCTGGGCCTCAGAGTGGATTGCATAACCTTCCATTCTGCAGTAGCAGATCAATCCAAAAGGCCAGCCAGCAAACTGATGTTCTAATGAATGGCCCAGGAGATGGGGAGAGGGAGAGGGGGAGAGAGAGAGGGAGAGAGAGAGGGAGAGAGAGAGGGAGAGAGAGAGGGAGAGAGACAGGGAGAGAGACAGGGAGAGAGACAGGGAGAGAGACAGGGAGAGAGACAGGGAGAGAGACAGGGAGAGAGACAGAGAGAGTCATTTATCATCTGCAGTCAGTCCTCCACATGAATGAACAAAAAAATACCCCTGACTTCTATGTAAGCTATGAAAACCTTCTGGTCTTGTTCCAGTTTATATAACATGGGAAAGAAACACAAAATAATATTGTTCTTGTTGATTATTGTTAAAGAACAGCTTTAAAGAACAGAATAAAAGCTCTGGATTGCATCAATGGCAAGGTATTCCTATATACATGCTGGTTAGTTAATCTGCTTATGTGATTTATCATCCAATCATAGTGTAATAGAATAAAAGTAGGAATTTGAGGGTCAGGAGAGGCTGAATGAAATACAGACATTTTACAATACTCTTTGGCAAGGAGAAGATTTTCTTTGATATATTTTATGTATAACAGTAGATGCAGTAGATCTTGGCTCCCGTTCATCCTGGGGCTCATACTTGTTTTCACCAGAATCTTAATGCAGGGCTGATAGATACATAGATGGATAGATTTTTTTTTTTTTTTTTTTTGAGTTTCAGTTTTGGTTTCTGAGAAAATCATAACCCACCCTGTAGAAAGTGATAGATAACCTAAAAGATTCCATACCAGGAGTTGATGTTATTCTGTTTTTGTATTAAGGATTTTGAATGTATCCAAACAAATTGCCATAGATACAAGTTTCACACGACTATGAATCTGCTTGGCCATTTTGATGCAGATATATGTGTGTTGTGTCATGCGTGGTATCCGGCATAAAACCTGCAGCAAAATCACATATGTAGTTCAGGTGATCCGCTGTGGAGACCCGGAACAGGAAGCAGCAGAAGGAAAACAAGAAGAATGGTAGAAGTTGAAAACTAAACTACTCTGGGTGTGTGCCCTCTGGATAGTGTCTTATGCTTGTTTTGTTTGTTTTGGTTTCCCTATTCCTATAAAAAATATTTTTATGGTTCAACATGCTCAGTTGGGCCAACTAGTGCCAGAAGTGCAGGATGCATCATAACCACAAGTGCTAGACTGTCTCACGCTAAACAGTTGGATTGGTGTGTTTTCCTCTTCTACATCTCACTTTTCTTGGATGTGATTGTGTTTTCAAAATGCATATTCTATTACTCAGTCTGGTATATTGCTCTATTACCACAGCATTTGGGATTCTAGTATTAAAAGGCTGGATATATACTGTTTGTTGCCTGGTCTTAGCATGCACTATGTGACATGCACACTGGCAGCCAGTTTAGTGTGATGACCAAGACGATGAAAGTCATGCCATTGTCAGAATATATTTTTTTAATCTTAGTATGTGACTGCTGACAGGATCCTCTTCTGTAAGAACAACGGCATGATTACATGAACCTCAACTGAGAGGTACAGATATGGTAGTGCCAATGGAATACATGAATGACAAATGAAGCATGCTAATTGATAGAAAACAAATCTTTATCACAGCAAGTTCACTTTTGAAGAATGTTGCAGTTTGTAGTCATTTTGTTTACAATTGGTCTATCGTTAGATGATCTTTATCACATAATCTGAAATGGAGGAAATGTTATCACACGATCTGTTACAGAAAACAGGCCAAGATTTTATACAGATCATCTCATGCGGTGTGACAAGTAATAATCTTAAAAAGAACACTCAGCATCTGTGACTCGCAGCTTAGCCTGGTACCAGTACAACATATGAACAGAACTCAACAGTAAGTTTAAAACTGTATTATATTGAATGTTCTTTTTTTTACATTACATTTCAGAAACAAATATTTATTTTGTTATCTTATTCAAATAGTTGATTTAGCTTTTTAGTTAGGTAGGGCATGGTGGCTTATTGCTTCGCATGTTTGCTCGCACCTTTGGGGGCTTGGTGGCAGTGGACCCAAGCCCCCAAAGGTGCGAGCAAACATGTGACAATAAACAAAAACAGCACAGACCAGAGTAAATACTGTATGTTCATATTCATTTTATTATTAAGGTGAACATACAGTATTTACTCTGGTCTGTGCTGTTTTTGTTTATTGTCTTTTGTGTAATGTCTTGTATTTTTTGTTTGAACTTTTGTCCTGTGCTGTCTTTCTGTCTTTCATCCTGCACTGTCTTTCTGTCTTTCATCCTGCACTGTCTTTCTGTCTTGTCTTTTGTCCTGCACTGTTTGCACAGATGCACTTTATCACATTAGGATAAACTTTATGCACTTTAGGACTAACTTACTAAGTCCTTATAGCTCTGTCTATGTTCTATGTAGCACCATGATCCTGTAGAAACATTGTCTCATGTCACTGTGTACTTGTTCAAATGATAATAAAAGCTTCTTGACTTGACTACTGAATACTGAATATGAATGACTGACCACATAGCTCTGGTTCTACATTGACTGGCACTTCTAATACAGCTCCACAGTTGTCCCCTCCATCAGATCTCAGAAGATAAAGGTTAAGTATCATCATACAATGAATTGAAGTATGTCTCGAATCAGCATCCCTTCTTTGATTTGGTGTGTTACTATGAGCACCTGTGAGAGTAGTGCACTATTTTGGCTACTACTTATTGAGGTTTGGGACGAAGCCCTTGGGTGTTTTCCGCCCTTGTGTGAGCACGTTGTCCCCCAGACTCTGTGTAACCTTCCCTGCGGAAGGGGAGGCGGTGTCGGACACACACATGGAAAAAGAGGCTGCACAAAAGCCTGCTTGCTCTTTGTTTTATCCGCTCACTACGAAAACGCTGCCCGGCTGCGCGAAGAAACAAAGCGAGGCGCCGAGGTTGGTGAAGATCCGCGTGAAGATCCGCGTCCTGCCGCCGTGCTTCATCATGAGGTTTAAACGAAACGGCTCGTACACTCTGAACAGGTAAGAGATGTTTATTATTCATCCGGGAGCACAAGGCCACGTTGTTTTTACATCTGGGAACTTTGGATCATTCGATATAAACATTTTGTCTGTACGCGATCGTGGCGCCTTCACACAGCGGTGTGTTACATTTGGAACGTTTTCGCGTGTGTTGAAGTGACACAGACATACATACATACATACATATATATATATATATATATATATATATATATATATATATATATATATATATATATATATATATATACACACACACACGCACAATATATATACAGTATGTGTGTGTGTGTGTGTGTATATATATATATATATATATATATATATATATATATATATATATATATATATGTATGTATATATATATATATATATATATGTATGTATATATATATATATATATACATATACACACACACACACACAATATATATACAGTATGTGTGTGTGTGTGTGTATATATATATATATATATATATATATATATATATATATATATATATATATACACACACACATACATATATACGCACATACATATATACATAAACATGTATATATATTACACGCACAGAGAGACAAGAAGCTTTTTCCACTTGTGCCCATTTTTATTCACCTGCTAGTTTTTATTTGGGGGTGATTTGTTACATATATAATACACTTTGTAAGTCTTACTTGTGTTTTACCCTTGAAATTAAATGAAAGTGAACCAAAAAGGGTTTCATCCATTCATGAGGTCTCTCTTAGGTTTTCTTGCCCTGACCTCAAACCGATTTCAGACCATTCATTCACTTGCTTTCTCTATTCTCTCCATTTATTTTCCTTCCTTATTTAACACCACCACCGTCTTGAAGCTTTTTTCACGTAGCCCGGCCATCAGATACAGTATGAGAGAAATTTTTTAGTGTTCCTGTTTCAGTGCTATTTTTAATTTTGCCTCTTTCTAAGCTGCCTGGTTTCAGTTTAGAAAAAAACATCAGTGTTTCGGGCTCAAACATGTCTTTGTGTATTATTAGCTCACAAATCTTACTATATCTGGAAAGTGGTTTATCAGTTGAGATAAAATGCTGCTTTTCAGACTATGATGTCATCCTCAGCTCTAATCTCCATGCTCTATCAGCAGAACAAAGCTGTAATCATTCCGTCTCTGCAATGAAGGTGGAGCATCTTTCAAATGCATGGGATTTGGATATTTTTTAAAGGTCTGGGAATATTCTGTTGCCTCAAATAAGAACACTTACTGAAATGGAGAACAGGGGACATGGTAACTCAATGGTTAAGGTGTTGGACTGCTGAAATGAAGGTTGTGAGTTCAAATCCCAGGGTTACCAAGCCACCACTCCTGGGCCAATGAGCAAGAAATTGCTAATAAATGATATAAATGTAAGTGGATCTGGATAAGAGAGAAATGTAAATTTGACTTTTGCTGAAGTTTTTAACACATGATGGAAGGGGTTGGTTATAACACCTGAGAGCATGAATACTGTGGGAGAACATTCATTATTATTATTTTTACCAATTATATTATATTATATATATATATATATGTGTATATATATATATATATATATATATATATATATATATATATATATATATATATATATATATAAATATATAAAATAATACACTTCTACGCAGTTATACACTATTTGCACCAGATGAAGCTTTCTGTGTTAAAACATATTCTTAAGTGAGTTCATGAATGTTTAGCACAGTGTGATGCATAACACACACAATCAGAATGTACATACTTTGTGCAGAGTGACACCACTGTAGCTTGTTGCTGATTTGAGCAAATGACCGACACCACTGTTCCCTACTTTAGAAATGTAATCAATACTAACGTGTTCATCTATTAGGAAGTGAGATTCTGCAGTTAATTCTTCCTGTAGTGTTTTCCATTTAAAATTAAATTAAATAATGGCTTGGTCCTGTGTAGTTTTGTTTATTAGGATACAAAATCCTCAGTTTGTGTGTTCGGTGTCTCGTTATAGTGCTACATAGTGCATGAAATGCATTTGTTATATTTCTGTAAGGGGTTGTATGTGACAGTATATGTCCTATTAAATGATTTGCACCTTCAAAATACATCCTGTTTTTTGTACTGCATCACGGCTGAAAACTGCAAGTAGGCATGTTTTAACAGATGAGCCAATGATTAGCGCTTCTTTTCTGTCTCACTATGTATTGCAGAAATATGTATTGTTTTTTAGTTAGCACAGCTGCATGATAATATCTCATACTCATCCATTGTGTATGTTAAATTCTTGCTTTTAATGTTTGTTTATTGGATTTAATATTTTTGGTGTGTTAAAATTGTGCTAGTGTTTTTTTCCATCCGAATATAATGGGCAAACACAGCAGGGGAGAGTGGGGAGAAAAAATTAGCAAGAAGCACCAAAAAAAAAAAAGGCAGTAAAAATCTGGTAACATACCTGACTTTAGCTTTTTCTTTGGTCACCAACCAGCAATTTGCTGCAAATGTTATTTGCTAATGTAATGGACCCGTCTCAAGAGGCCGAGTCAGCGAGAGAGAAAGATGTGGAAAGAGGAACTGAAATGAACAGGGGTGGGACTCGTACATTTTAAGAGAGAGATTTATGATTAGAGACTGAAGCAGTATCAAAGGGGGGGTAGAGCGAGAGGGGAGGGAAAAAAGGGAGGTAGGGAGGGAGGGAAGGAAGGAGGAAGGGAGGGAGCGAGAGGATGGCAATAGCAGCAGCGCGGAACACATAATTGCTGAGTGATCGTGCGAGACCGGCAGCACTCGCCTACTGCGGACACTGCTGTTTGTTTGCTGACTGAGTTGTGCCAAGGGGAAACGGTCAGAAGCTAACGCTGTCTCACTCTGTGCTGGGATCGAGAGAGGGAGTGACGTGGCCAGATTGCCGCAGCAGAACTTTGCAGGCAGCCATGCCAAAGCTGTAACAGCCCTCTCCCTCACCTGTAGTCTCTCACATCTGGAGGTCGACTGCAAGGGAATAAGGGGAGGACTTTTTGGACCTTGTCCGAGACTAAACACAACACCAGCTGCATGGGGGTTCTAGTGTGTTGCGACTGCTTCTTTTATAGGTACCAGATTTTTGCACCTTTTTGTCTTGCTGTTTACTTTGAGCCTGCAGGAATGTTAAGTTTCCTTTCTCTTAGTAGTAGTTATAATTCTGCTCTGCTGCTCTCCTCTCCTCCAGTGCTGCTGGTGATTGGTGCTGTGTAGTAAGATGCATTTAAGGGCATTCAGGGACCTTGGCGTGAGTTTTGTGTTATCATGATGGCTTTTATTTTTTGTAAAGTTGAGGGCACTGCCTGTTTTGGATTGTCATTGTTGTCATTTAGCTTCTCCACCCCCTAGTACCAAGGACACACTTCTCCATGTTGGAGGATAGTGGCAGCTCTATGCTTCTGATTGGTTTGTTATAATAAAAAGTTTTCTGAGCCTAATCAGGTCAATGCAAGCATGTGCTCATATGTGGAGTGTGGATAAAACAGAATTTTTCCTTTCCCTTGTGGTTGAGGTTTTATACCCACTGCAGAAAGGTTCTATATATAACTGTTTGCTGCAGCTCCAGGGTTCTTGCTGATGCTCGCCAAGAGTAAAGCGTTACATCTGTGTCTGGTTAAAAGCATCAGACTGTAGTGATTCATGCCTCTTTCCTCATCTTTCCATTCTAATAGACGCACTTGGAGGAACAGCCTGGCCTTTGTTTGCTTGCATTGGGTTGTGTTCTGCCCTCATTAGCAGAATTCCCTTGCTTTGGGACCCTAGTTTACCCCAGGTGATACATTGAGCACTTCCTTATCACCACTGTCAATCAAACTTTGGCTTTCAGTATATAAGGATCTTGTTAGTCCTGTTACTTTTGTTATTTGTAATGTCTTTCAGTGTGCTAGTTTATTTAATAATCCCTGGCTTTCTATTTCAGTAGGTCGGTGTAAGATGGCACACAAGTCAATAAAGAACTCGATGAATGGAAAAACTCAGAGCAGGCTGAAATGAGCCACTCGTACTAACCGCTTCTAGTATAAACGAAGGGTGGTACGCTGCAACAACTTGCACCATCCTAAAACCATTTCCTGTTTGGAATAATGTAAACAAAGTATTGGCTGAGTTTACAAGCTTCTTATTTCATTTTGCTGCAATCACTACTGTCTTTCTGAAATAAGCAAACGCTTAATTACATACGACTCAATGCCATCACAGTAGAATGTAATGGTACGTTACATTAAACATAAGGTGTTTAACCTATTTTTGGAATGACAAGAAGTATTATCTGTTTTGTGGTCTGAGCGAGCCTCAATTTTGTCCGACGTGCATCTGTTCATGACTGGCTGAATTCAGCATAGCTTCAGAGATTTTGTGGCAAAGGGTTATGTCTCAAGTTGGAATACTAAACCCGCTTTGTTAGACTTTTGTCCTTTGCATTAACATTTACATGATGAGACCTATTTGGTGAATTAACCCATGCTGGGTTTTTATACTTTTATACTTGTCTTTTCAACAATTTATCTTCTTTTAGCATTTTCTGCTCCTATATAATAATAAGTTGATTTCACATTTCAGATTGAACACATTTTAATGCAATTATCTAATAATCTAACAGTAAAATCATATACAGTAGAGTCTCTGATTATGTTGAATAACTGAGTAATTTGCTGTGATTCACAGAGACAGTCATTGAAAACTTGTACACTTTTACACTTAATGACTGTTGAAAGTACACCCAATAAGTCTAATATATTTGAGCAACCAAAGCCATTAAATGTACAGTACTTGTACCAAATAAAAAAGAATATTAACTTTTTAGACTATTTTTAATTACAAAATGTCCATCATTTAATGTGTTTACAGTCGTAGGTGAGAATGTTTAAGCCGTTAGGGGGAGCTGTGGAGTTGGAAAACCTCTCTGTTGAAAGTCTGTTATTCTGTGATGAAGAAGGACTTCTGTATGTGGACTTGATTATGCTTTATACTATGCCTACACCTCAAAGTTATATTACTGTATATTGTTACTTAATCATATATATCTTTGTCGTATAAGCTGTACTGTAGCTATTAAATTTAAATTGCGTCACTAGGTGTTTGGTCTCCTATTCCCTAGAACTTTTTTCCTCAGTTTATCTCCCAGTAAGGGGAGTTGTAGACCCCCTGTGTTTGCTCTCTCTCTCTCTCTCTCTCTCTCTCTCTCTATGCATTTAAAGCTGCAGTAAGCACACGATGTAACTCAAACAAGAATACTGCACAATCACTCCGCATCAGCTCCCAAGGTCAGTCCATTCAGTCGGTGCCTGGCAGCATAGGAAAGAGCTCTCCCACTCCGACCCTGCCAGCACGTAGCTGACTGATTACCTCAGAGCTTGGCAGATGTTCATACTTCAATTTGTTTTTGGGCAATTAGGCATATTGCAAAATTTATGTGCTAGACTTCTAAACATGCCATCTTGTCTTTCTCTTTACGCTAAGTGACATTCAAAGTAGAAAAGATCTTTTTTGTGCCTTTTTTTGTTGTGCTGTGTTTAAAATCTATTCTATAAAATCACAAAGCAACTTGTCAGAGGAGAAGCACAATGAAGGACAAGGTAATGCTCACTGAAGCATGTTTCTGCTTACACGTCACAGGACACCAAATCTCTGAGACACGCTAAATGAGGTAAAGTGGGAAGCTATACAGGACAGGATGTGCACAGCTTATTGAACGTACACAGGCAGGACTTTGTACTGCACCGTTGCCTATTTTCCATGTCCTGCTCAGTCCCTGTTCATGATGAGCTTGCTTATTTAATGTTGAATTTATTCAGGTGTGTTAGAGCAGCAAAACAGCACAGCAGCAGTTCTTTGCAGAATGAATTGACTTGTGTGGACCTCATCAAACAAATAAACACACAATTAGCAAATTACTTTTAGTCATTGACAAATACAAAATATAAAGACAATATAGAAGAGGTCTATAAAGACAATGTAGAATATTTGTCCTTCATGTATTCCTTTATTGTAAACTGATTTTAATATGCTTTTATCTTGGTCAGTGTAAAGGTGGACCTAGTGTCTGTACCAGGGAAAACTCAGGACGTGGTGGGAATACACCACTGATAGGTTGTGAATTCATCATAGAGCACCATGCAAACACCTAATAGTGGTCCATCTACTGGCATGTTAAGTGCATTGCCCGGTTTCCTTTTACCCCAAATACATGTATAGGCTTCGCTTTTTTTTTATTTCAGCTCAACATCACAGTACTGAAAATGGATGCCATCTCTTTGTATGTAAGACGTTGCCACACAGGACTCGGTTTCACCCACTTTGTCTCACATCATCTGTTTTGTGTAAATTGTTCCTGACTTAAGTGCTCAGTATTTACAATAACTCCTTGCATAGACATTAAAATGATAAATATAAATGATCTAACTAGAGGCCCGGACATTGTTACTTTTTTTTTTTTTTTTTATGTAATTGACTTAATGATTGATTGAAGGAGGATTAATTGTCATAAAAAATGAACAACTCTAACTCAGTTTGTTTGATTTGTTAAACATTGAATACAGCCAGAACTTAAGCCTCTTGTAGCGGTTACTTGCTTGTTGGTCTTGGCTTTGCCTCTCTGGGATTGGGGCATTTAGCGTGACATGCTGTTGTTGTGGAATCGCAGTTCTGCAGAGACTCAGCATGACTTATTCTCTGGTGTCTTGTCTCCTAGCGGCTCTGTAAGCTGCTTACAAACATAACACTTTCCATGAGCCTAACCTGAACTCGGATTCTCAGCCAATCCAAGTGCATGTCGCAAGCTCACTTCACCAATCAGGGTGTACTTGTTTTTCAGCAGTGTCTCAGCAGCAATACACTGAGAATCAGTTGTTTTCCTGAACTTTGCTAGTGTTTGGCCCGGGCTGAGATGTCATTAATGTTCTCGGTTATTTAGCTGTGTTTGTTGTAAATGGTTGTGTGTGTGTGTGTGTGTGTGTATCCCTTGGTTTCCTTCTTTCCTACTGATCTTGTTCCTGATGAGCAACATGTAATTATCAACCCTGCAGTGTGCCAATTGAATGTGTGAAAACCTGGGCACCAGGCTTTACCACTGAATTTGGTTGACCACACTTCAGTGGATTTTTTTTAGATGATGATGACGAATTGCATATGTTTTTTTAATGGGATTATTGAAATTATTAATGTGCATCCTGCCTTCTCTTTCTTCTCTGCAGTGGTAGAATTTGGGTAGAAAAGCATTTTGAGGAATTTTAAAACTAAATGCATTTTGATATGATTCTTGGTGCAATTCTATTAAAGACCAGGATCAGTTGCGATGCACCCTTGCATGCAATGCCGCTACTCGCCCTTATTTTGGTTGTACCACATGATGCACCATCTGAAGTACAGAACAAAAAGTGGAGAAACAACAACATCTGAAAGTTGAGTAATTTTTCAAATGACCCAAATTTCCCAAAATTGTGAACACATCTATAATATATAGATATAAAAATACAATGTAAACAGTTGACTAAATATATGAAATTGGTGAATGGGGCGTATGAATCATGGCTGCAACTTGTAGTCTTGGCTAAAAACTTACCAGGGAAATTAGTAGCTCTCGGCTGAACAGAAACATTGCCAATATTAAGTATCCTGTTACAAACAGTTTTTAAATATTTTGGCTAGAAAAATGTACCACAGTGTACTATAGTAATTACTAATTCATCCTGAATCACATGCTTATTTTGCGCACCGTTTTATTTGCATAGTTACTATAGTTGTCAAGAACAATGTATCTTTAGCTTACACAAAGCTATCCAAGGTCTCTAAGGTTTGATGAAGTTTATTGTAGACAACAAAACTGACCACAGTTATAAATCTCTTGCACTTTCTTTGTGTGCACTACACTTGGCTCTGATTTCTTGGCTTCTCTTCCTTCTCTCGATCAGTCTTGTAAAGACACGGCCAACTGTGGTAGAGCTCTGTCCCTTTATACACACAAAGTCCTTCTCTGTCCATACTTTCACATCACTCACACACTTGCACATGGCCTGAGTTCAACTCCTTTTGGCCCTCATGTTATGAACACTTGTGTTTACAACACACAGCGCTTATCGCGTACCCTTTCACCTAACGACGAGGAACGTTTCTCTTTGTTTAAGCAGGGCCTCTGTTTGCTATAAGCCTGGAATAAATACTAGCCTGGGATTAGAATAGGCATTTTTAAATATATACAAAGTGATGTGCCTTTTGCTGTAGCCATAACAAATGTGTGCCATAAGTGGAATGTCGTAGCCTAGTGGTTAAGGTGTTGGGCTACAAAACGGAAGGTTGTGAGTTTGATCCCAGATCCACCAAGCTGCCACTGTTGGGCCCCTGAGCAAGGCCCTTAACCCTCAATTGCTCAGTTGTACAAAAATGATATAATGTAAGTCGCTCTGGATAAGAGTGTCTACCAAATGCTGTAAATGTATAAGATGAGCCATAACATGGAGATCTGTGCAGGCTTGGAGTGTAGCATTGCTTCATGTTTGAGCCTCAATCAGTCAGCAACGTAGTTTGTCATCCACACTGGGGTGCTGGTGAGCCTTTTATTGCACTCACCTAACAATCCTGGATCCCTCCAGTTATGTTGCTGTTTGTCATAAGTAAAGTGTACAAGAGATGTAGAACGATTTATATAACTAGTAGAAAAAACTAGCTGTTTTGTGTTAGAGGAGTACTACAGCCTTTTTATCCTCAGTAGGCTTATTTATCACAGCTAAATATTTACTGAGACAAAAACTGAGATCCAGTTATTGGATGCATAATAAATCTTAGGATGAGACATAGATGTTTTTTTTTTTTGTTAGTATGCATTCAAATGCATTTCATTATTAGTCATTACTAGCACTTGGCTAATTCTGAAGTTTTTGTGGGATACATATTCAGTTAGGGGTGTGTAATCATATGTGTGTCTGTATTTGGTGGGTCTGTGCCGTTGTAGTTTCAGATTATTGTTCTTGGCTGATGGATGTGGAACCTTCTGCTGTTTTAGGTTTGATGTTTTGTGGGTACTGAGTTATTCTGTCCTGGAATACTGGAAGCTCGAAGCAATCTGGCTATTTCCCTCTGATCTCTCTCATCAGCAAGGCATTTCCACCCACAGAACTGTTGCTCACATGACGCTTTTTTTTTTTGACTGTTGAATGCATTATCAGTTTCTTAAATTCTCAACGAGCCCCTTTGGTACTAAAAAACATGCTATGGTCAAAATCATAGAGATCATACTTTTCCTTCAATTGTGATTCCTTTTGTGAACTTGGCCTGTATATGCATGTTTTTATGCCTTGTGCTGCTGCCACATCAATGTTGACTCCATGGGTTACAGGTGTTTCTACAGGCGCAGTCAGTAAATATTAGATGGAAGTACACTAGGTGTTTGTTGCAGATGTTGATTCTGTGACTGTGCTCTCTAAAAGGCAGCGAGATGAGTAAATAGAGATTGTGTTCCTTTTAAAATAACTGTGGATGAAAGTTGGAGCACTGTTTCCTTCCCAAATTCTTATTCTCACAACAAATCTGTACAACGTATCATGTTACACCAACAACTCAAGGTCACATGAGGTGTGAATAAAGCATGGTAGAGATGTTTGGCTCAAAACAGTCAGTTGTTTTACCAGGTGCAGCCCAGTGCCATGCAGATAGTTTCCAACCATAGGAATGCAGGAAGTTTGGCACAGTCCAGTGAACATGCCACAACAGGCCTCTTCTTCCATGTTGGCGTTTGCACTATCCACGTCTGCATCTCCTGATCTTTTTCTGACCTAATTTGAATAGTACCATGAACTGAAAAGATGAATCCATTGTGTCAACGAAACCCCAGAGTGGCTAAAAACATCTAGATGCAGCTTGAACAGGCTTGTTCTGAAAACTCTGCTGACTTGTAAGATTAGACCCATAACAAGATACTGATGCCAGCACTTGAAATTGAAGCATTTCTGTCCAGCTGTCTGTCTGACTTTCGGTTTGTGTGTATGTGTATTTTGTTAGCAGGCAACAGAGCGTGCTGGTGCCTGCAGGCCCTAACCCCCTCCTGGAATGCAGACAGATACAGGACTGGTTTAACCATGGCCGCCTTCCAGCAAAGCTCCAGGGCAGCAAGGGAGAGAGAAAGACTGATAATACTCAAACAAAGACAGAGAAAGAGAGTAGGGTAGATGTATGTCTTGTTGCTTTGTATTAGTTTAAAAACCATTTTCTAAACAAGCATGGATTGATTTTTAAATTCTAAGGTAAATTTCTGTTGGGATTTTTGCTTCTAAAATTTGCTGTTAAGTGAGAGACCAATTAACTGTTCAATCATAGGCCCATATTTTTTTGAGATATTAAGCGAATAGATAACACATTTGTTGCAGTTCATCAAATTAGCCATGAGCACCATTATTTGGCGATTACTTCTTGGAAAGGATTTTAAATTTTGATGACGCCAAACACCTCATTTAATCAATATTAGATTGTACAATTACTAATGAGTTAAAATGTTTTGTTTTTTAAAGGTCAGGCTGTTGAGTATAATTCATGAGCGTACAACATCTCAAATGTTAAAGTTGCTCTTCACAAATGCGTACGGTTGCGTAAACAGAGCTGATGTTATCACATGTACTGTAGGTTAAAAATATGTGACTGTCAGGTGGGAAAATCCATCTGATGTCACAGTCTGGCCACAATTCTGGCTAGAACAGCCACACCTGGCAAAGAAAATGGCTTTCTATATCATCAGTTCAGCTTACAGAAACCATAAATATATTTTATTTATTTATTATTTGTACTTTCATTTTATTTTCATTAATCTTTTCCTAGGGTATCTTTCTGCAATAGTTTAGCATCTTTTGTCAAGATGAGCGTCATAGGGAAGTAAACGTAACAATTATATACCTACTGTCAAAATTACTGCATCATCAAAACCGAAGAGAGCTTACACACTGTGCAGATGATGACGTACAAACTTTTAAAATGATTAGCCTGTAAATAATCTGAAAACGTGCTTCTCTCTCTCTATGTATGTGTGTATGTGAATATATATATATATATATATTATTAGTATGTATTTGTGTTTGTATATGTGTATGTATAATATATATATATATACACACACACTCAAATACATATATACATATTCAAATACACACACATATATGTATTTTAGTGTGTGTTTGTATACATGTACACACATTTGTCCTATAGAGGTAGGTGATGCATTAGATTGACTTCAATGAGTGATGATAATGGTTACTTAAACTCTTTAAATGTTTCATGATGTTAATGTAATGATTTCTAATAATCTATAACTGTAACAATTTTAAAAATAGTGACCTTCTCACTTTGGGGATTATAAAGGTACTCTAATCCGGAATGTGTGGGAATTCTGCATAGTCATTATACTTACATCTGTCAGTAAGCTAAGAAATAAAGGCAGCTTTAAAGATCAATAGTTTTCATCAGTTGTGTATTACTAAAACTCCCACACACTCACAAAGCAGAGTCAGAGTAAAATCTTTAAATAAACCCTTTTCATATATAATGTTACCCAGATTTGTTAGATCTTGATGTACAGACACAATTGTGGTCAATAAACTTGTAACGTTCCTAAATATAGATAATAGAATTTGTCAGCTTCACCATGTGAATGGTTTTCTCAGGCCACCACACAAACACCATGTAATTGTGATGGGTTTTTCAGTAACGTCAAGTAAGTGGTGTTTTTTTTTTTTTTTAACACTTTAGTTAATCAGTGAAGTGTTTTTCTCTTCTATGCTTGTGCTTTATAATCTAGACTTTAAATCGAGACTTTATCATCAAGTCACAAACAGCTAGAACCAAATTCCTTGAGTGTCAACACACTTGGCCAACAAACTTGATTCTGATTTACAGAATGACTATTATACCACAATTTTTCATTTTTTTCCACAATTACCGTAGTACAAATTTTAAAAATTAAACCTTTTGAAACTTCCCTGAACCAATTTTGACATGTGAGGAATGCAACGTGTGTGTTTGTGTCAGTAAACCAGAATAAATAAATGGTGAGTGAGTAAATGCCATTTCTAGCGTGTGTATTCAGCAGCAATTGTGTGAGATTCCACTGATGTCAGGCAAGCAAAAATCCAGTCTTTTTGTTGACATTGCCTGTAGGTGTTTTCTATTTTTACCCATCAGTGACGTTATTTTCCAAATCTTGTCACATTTTCATGCAACACTTTTTAGAATGGTGATTTTGCACATTGATAAGGCATAAGAATTTAGCTCAAACAAGCTGTTTTCATATTTATATATATAATGTGTGTGTATGTTTGTTTATATTCATGATAAACAGCTTGTTTGAGCTAAATTCTCATGCCTTATCAATGTGCTCTATATATATATATATATATATATATATGTATATATATGTTTATATTTATGATGGAGAGACAGATATGCATGCCAACAGTATACAGCATATTAAGAGCTATTTCAAAATGTTACAAGACATAAAACTTTCTAGCCCTGCCAATATAATCAATATTATTAAACAAATGTTATTAGGATATTGCTTTGGCATGTGTTGATGTTAAATTGTTAGATGTTAAAGATCACTGCGTAATGTAGAAGGTATTAGAATATAAGTAAATGATTAGTGATGACCGAATAACATAACCATAAAGATAAATCCTCAATCTGAAATCATTAGAGGTAATGTTTGTCATTTCAAATCATTAGTGGGATGTTCATTTGAACATAAAGTTTATCTACTAGAACTAGAGCAAACTGTCTACCACAGATCTTATAGCTCTGTGTACTCTCAGCAGAACACAGTTTCACACAGTAAAACAATCCAGTGAACGAATGATTCAGATATGTGACTGAACTGTAGGCTGGTCTATCTGTTTCTAGCTATTTATCATACTAGTATGCATGTTTTTATATCCATTTACACCCACTTAAAAAAGTACTAAACTGTACCTACAGTATGCTACCCTTAATGGTTCATTTTCTGTACCTTGTACTGTGTCTCTATAATACCTCTTACTTTATATGCTAATAAATGGTGCTGAAGTGGACCTTAAGGCCAGTTTTTTTTTATTTTGTTTTATTAAATTCTAATTCTAATCATTTCTAAAGCCGTTCTATTCACTTTACACTTTGAAAAAGATACATGGCAGGGAAAGGTTCTGTATCTTTTTTCGTGTGTGTTGGGTAGATGACCGTTGCCAATATGGTGCCATTATCCACGCCTTTGTACCAATCTGATCTGAGTATTCAACACTGTGTATAGTGGTGTTGTGACTCATTTTAATTTTTCTTAAATGCGTATTGTGCAAAGGCTGTGGTCTGTAATTAATCTGTTTACATTTAAATTCTTTTCACTTTGAAAGTCTATTTTCATTTGAACACCATTCATGTCATTTACTTTGTTCAGTTTTGCCATCAACGTCTTTCTTTTTTACTTTGAAGTTCCCCATCAGATTTGAGTAAAGACATGCTTCCATCTGTGGAGTTAGGCTTCAGGCAAGGTTCACTGTCATGAGTGGTGTTTCAGTTGTCTGAACATGCTTTTAATCCATGGTTTTAGCAAATACCTGCTATGTTTAAAAGCCTTTATCAGCTTGATCCTCCACTGCTATTAGATGTTTTTTAGAGCAACCCTGTGCTTTCCCTGGAGCAACGCTTTTAATGCTCTTATTACTTTATTAATAACATGGTGAATAATGTCAGTATGGATAAGCATTAAGTAATTGTCTGTTAATTGTAAATCTGTGTTCGACTGTGTATCTATGAACTGTAAGGATTTCTTACAGGGAGCTTTTTAAGTTATGAATTGGGGTATGCATTTTAATCAGTGTATAGATGCAGGAAAAAAATGTATGTATTGTATTTGCATGGCTTCTGCTTTACCAAATAACAAGTCAAGTCAAGAAGCTTTTATTGTCATTTCAACCATCTATACCGTAGCTGTTGCAGTACACAGACTTTTCTCCAGGATCATGGTGCTACATAAAACAAAGACAGAGCTATAAGGACTTAGTAAGTAAGTCCTAGATACATAAAGGTGCAACCTGGTGCAAACAGTGCAGGACAAGACAGACAAGACAGTGCAGAACAATACATAAAAGACAATAAACACTAAATATCTACACTAAAATTGTAAAGCACTCGGAGGCGTGTGTGTGTACATCAATATTCACTATTAAGCATATTGTTATAATATTTATTTAGAATTATTCATATAAATAACCAGTCACATGGATTTACTTATATGGAAAATTGTTTAAATCCTTTAATATAGAATAAATGGTTTGGTTTCTGTGGCTTCTAACAAGAGAATAAGATTTGCCTAATACCCCTAGTATTAAAAATACAAAAAAACTGAGAATGGATTACAGCACGTGTAAGAATCCTTTGGCTTGCAAACCGCGTGGTCACTAGCTAAACCCCGCCCCCCGGCCTTCTGATTGGTCCTTTACCTGGGCGGTGCTTTGACTGACTCCACAATTTCGTCCTCGTGTAATAGCGGCGGAGAGAGAGAGAGGACGCGCGAGACTCTGCTGCTGCGCGAGAGCGACATTACCAGCTTTGTCAAGATTTGATCTGTGATCGTGGCATATTGGATATGCACCCTCAGAAAAGCTCAAAAAGCGGATTAAAGTGTAAAATGGTCCTTCGGGCTGTAGGCAAGGTCCTTAGGTACAGTATCATCTCTCTTTTCTACCAACAGTGTTGTACTAAAACCCTTTGGACACAATAGTTACTGCATGAAGTGTGTTGTGGCTCAGTGTTAATGACAAAGTGCAGACATTACAGTTTATTCTTAGGCAGATGCACTGATTTAAGATGGGGAAGAATTAATAATAATAAGAGGAGCCTTTTTCTCTTTCTCTCTCTCTCTCTTCCTCTCTCTTTCTCCCTCTCTTTCTCTCTCTCTCTCTCTCTCTCTCTCTCTCTCTCTCTCAAGATTGCGTGTGCACTCACATTGCCACTCAGATGCAAATGCGCTCTCACTTACGCGCGCGCGCACACACACACGGGGGGTGGGTGTAATAGTGAATTAGTGTCTCATAGTATTGCCTGCAAATGCATAACAAGAAGGACAGAAGAAATAAACCTCTCAATTTTTATTTATTTATTTTATTTTATTTTATTTGTTTTTATTTTTTTATGGGGGGTTCAAATCAATTATTATTTTATTTTTTTTAATTTATAAAAACTACTTACATGAGATCTTCATTATCATGTATCATCCTCAGAGCGATCACTTTCACTATGCTCACTATGTCCTGTGTTTATTGCGCTCACACACAGGTGCATGTTCCTTAAATTTGCTGAGTTGGAGGACAGATCGTAAAAGTCATGGGGGTTGGGGGGAATGTGTGTGTTTGGGGGGGTTGTTAATATCCTGAAAAAGCTGTCAGAATTAGAATCAGAATCGGTTTATTGGCCAAGTGTGTTGACACACACAAGCAATTTGGTTCCAGCTGTCTGTCAGTACTGTTGTGATGCTCATAAGCGCTTAACATAAAATTGCCTTGATGAATGCAGTGTCCTTTTTACACATCTGCAGTTCTTTACTGTAGAATGAACCAGATCCAATTTATTTCCCTAAATTTTTAATTAACTTCATATAGCTTGTCTAAGGCAAAAGCGTTTTGCTTCCAGAAACCTCTTCTGAAGTATACACCTTCTACTTCTACCTCGGGGTGTAGATTTGATTGTGGTTAAAGTTACGATTATTTACACATTTGTTTAATGAGTTTGCAGCTATGATAACTAACTCCATAAAGTCCACAGTGTTCTGACTGCTTGTCTAAAGAGAAGAGCAGACGGAATTGCAGCTTATTTTTTTGTCACTTAAAGATCATTCATTGAACTCATCCTTTGAACTCAAAGTCGGATAGTCTGTACATCTCATCTGTATATCTGTAACAATAACCCAGAAGCCAATGGCAACGTATTATAGTTTTAATTCCTTATTTTACTAGAAGCCAATCGACCGTTAATTACGTTGATCCCTGACTTCAGCACAAAAGAAGAGGAGGCTTTTGTGGCCTTGGTTAGGTGGGATTGACATTTTCACTGCTGATCACGCCTGTAGTGTACTAATCACAGAAAGACTCGTTATTATGTAAATGGGGCACTACGGTGTGTGCAAATAGTTTTGAATAGAGGTTTGAATGCTTAAGACTTTGCCTAGTTTGATTTAAGTAATTTGACCTCTGAATGAAGAGCATGCCAAGTTTGTATAATAAAAAAGGCATGTGTATAAGCCGTGTTTTTACTTTATCCATCATATTGTGATAAATGCAGCAGATGTCCTGAGTGGATATAAAGACAGCTTGTTTGCTGTTCTGGTTGGATGTCTGTGCCTGTTTAGTTGCTTAATTTAATGCCAACCATATGGTGCCAAAGAAGTTGCTCCTCATCTCCCTTCATTTATCTTTGAGACTGGACAGTGTATTGTTCAGCTTCACGTTCTGAGAGATTTTGCTTTGTGGATGCAAAAAAAAAAACGTTTTCAGATTTAGAAACTTAATTATGTTTAATAACATGATTGTATAAATGAATGACATCCGCCCTTGTTTTCTAGTTTTGTTTCTTTGACACTCCTGAACACTTCCGCATACTTGGTATGCAGATCTTATTTTTAGTAAAAGCTTCCTAAATGAAGCCGAATCATGCAAGCATACACAATGTACACATGGCTGGAAAATGTGGTTCGTATGCATGACCATTCACTACCTTCATGTTTTCGCAAAAAACCATTTGGACATCCAAAAGGCGCCATGACTGGTTTTTGTAACACAGGTTTTTTCATTTAGACGTTTCCTTTTTTTGTACATTTCTGGGAAGCAGTTCTGTTTGTCAATTACATTGAGCAAGGCAAATTCTTAAGACATTAGCTAGTTATTGTAGGAGAATGAAAACGTCTAACTGCCAGCTGTTATTGTCCTTGCTTGCTTGCTGAATTGTTTCTTACTTAAATGCACTTTCAAATGTCCATGTGCTTGTTACATTTCTTTGCCATAAAAGGTAATGTACCATTGCTTCCAGTCTAGACCAGGGGGTTTTGACCAGTGAACAGTAGCTACATAACTGTGGCTTGATCTCTGGACAGAAAAAAAGTCAAGATTTATATTCTTTTGTTCTTGTTGCTGATACGTAAATAAGTATTTTCATAAGACCTTTGTAAGACTCTTTATGGAATTTAGTTAGTTTAATTGTTTATTTATTTATTTATTTCATCATTATTATTATTAATTTATATATTCAAATCATAGCTAGCAGTCTGATAAATGTGCCAGATTTTGCAGAGGTGGAGATTGCACCATGCATCGGCATTAGCTATTGTTATAAAAAAAAATTGTGGTGTCTGTTAGGTTATCTTTGCTGTGCTCTCAGCTGTGCTGATCAATCAGAGACTCATTCAGCTTCAGCGGGCACAGGGACCAGCTGCATGCGACAGTTGACTTCCTGGCTTTCACTGGACACTGTTCTGACTGATGTGAGATCAGACATATTAATGGTCAAGGGTAGGATTTCTGTATGCTGAGCTGGTGAGGAGAGAGGAAGAGACTTCTTGTGTTTCAGTGGCTGTAGGCAGGATGCTCCACTTTCTCAGCCAGAACTCATAGAAGGTGATGTCACTTTGTTTTAACAGAGTTAACAGACTACAGATTCTGGATTCTTTCAGTCCATCTCCTTTTTATCAGAGCACAGCCAAAAGCTCTGCAGAGCAAAACCTTCTACTCACTTAAAAGCCTGACCAGTTTACTGCAGACTCATAATATCCAAAGTCAGTTAGTCACATCAGAGTTCCTTTGTGTTGGCCACCACTTCAATAAGCCATTTGTGGACTTTTAGTTATAAGATAAGTGTAATTTCTGGGTCAGATTGTTGTTCTTAGAATGGGAGGAAGTTGGTAAATAAGCGTTTACACACGAGGTTAAAGAGTGAAAATCCTTGGTGATAAGTACTATTCAAAAGCATTTTTGCCTCAACATATGCTGCTATTTAAGCCATATAAAGTGATCATTCACTTCCCAGGTTCCTTACATGTTTCTCTATAGTACTGTACATCTGCTTTTTCTTTATTAGCCTGTTAACACCTTTCCGTATGACCTTTGGTTCCTTCCAGAACATTGGGGTTTATGGCTGGGAACTGCCATGACTGTGTGGTTTTAACATTGCACCTTAAAACTAGCACTGGAAGCATAAAGCTGTTTTCACACTTGAGGTTTAAATGGCATGAAATGCGTTGTTCTCCTCTTGTCGATGCATCTGGATGTTGTTCAGGGTGCAATATGTAGAGCCATTTAAAAAACAACTCATCTTTTGTGTGTTTTCCAGGAAGTCTAAAACGAAGCCTAATGGAAAGAAACCTCCTGCCGAGGAGAAGAAGCACTATCTGGATCCAGAGTACACTAAAGCCCGGGTGGTGGAATTTGACCTCAAAGACCTGGTGGTTCTGCCCAGAGAAATAGACCTTAACGAATGGCTGGCCAGCAACAGTGAGTCAACCTTACAAATATGAGCTACCATATAAGCAGATCCCAGTCTGTTCTCATGTCGTCAGAAATGTATGTTTGTCTTGTTAAGTCTTTATTTGGCTGAGTTAATAAGCAAACAGCTTTCTGAGAAGTGAGTTATTGGATACTCTATTTGCTGGGGTTGTATTTCTTAGGTATTTTTTTACATAATTGGTGCTTCCTTGATTGCTTTCCCTAGAAGGAAATGGTTTAAAATGTTGGCGTCCGTGCCTTTCCGATAATCGCAGCTTCCTCATGCTTTTATGTGCTTTAATGGGAGATACTGTGAGATTCTCATGTTTTAATACTATAAGAATTACTAAAATATCTTGCTTTACCTACATCGATCCATGAAAATCGCCTTTGATTCTGGCACGGCATTAAAAAAAACAGTAAACAAACACATTTCTAGACTCGGGGAACGTTACAGCCAGGAAGCTTCAAAGTTTTTATAATGTATTATGTCCATACAGATAATTTATGACATACAGACAGGCCAATATTTCAGGCTTGAAATATGAATTAGCCAGCGTGTAACTCAGAAAAGTGGCTGTATTTATGAACCAGTTGCCTTATTAAAAAAAAGTTGCCAATGGAAAATGGCAGGTTTGTTAAATTCCCACACTGATGCCTGTCCAGACTTGGTTTTGACTAATATTTTGAAACTTTTCATAATTGACACGTTTTTCAATCATTTTCCTTTCATGCCCAAAGGAGCAGTTAAACTTCAGCTGATATGTTAGTCTATACAGAAGCATACAGTTTGTTGGGAATGAGCTATCTGTTAATATGAACTGCCTAGTCCATAACATGTATATAACAGCGGCACTTTAGTTGTTACGTATTTCGTGAACTGTAACAATCTTTAAGGTCCAAACATTAATGCATTTTGTGGAGCAGGGTGTATGTGCAGTAACTGGAGCATCCTGTAAAATGTTTTTGGTGTTATTGCAGCTCAAGACTACAAATGATTTACAAAATTTCTTCACTGGTCTACAAAAAAATTGTTGATCTGCTTTGGGTTTTAAGGGTCTCTCTCTGTTCAAGTAGATAGCAGCCTGTTCATGTCTTGAATGACTTAAAAAAAACTGCCTGAGAATGTTTGTGGTTTCATGGTCTTCCTTGTTTGTTTAACGTAAACTCAATTTTGTCTTCCACAGCAACAACATTCTTCAATCTCATCAACCTGCAGTATAGCACAATCTCTGAGTTTTGCACTGGTGACACATGTCAAGCCATGACGGCATGTAACACGTAAGTACCTGAAACCTTTACTTTGGTCAGTAGTGTGATTCATGACTAAATACTTTTATTATTTATTAAACTTCACATGTATGTAAATGAGTCCTATTCTGCCGTTTGTACACAAACGCCCAGTGTTAATATCTGACCTGCTTCCATAGAGTTCACTGTTTTTCTGAAAAGTGAGGAAAAAATATATTAGGATAGGAGTAATTATGAGGGCTGGTTAAATAAGTTCTCATCACCATTTTCTGTAGACCTTTTTGTGGAAATTCTTGTAACGGAACATTTGCTAAAAATACACCTTCAGATATCTGAAAGCAAAACTAGAAATGTCAGGTTGAAGTCACACGTTTTCATGGTTGAATGGGTGGAGAGCCGGATTCCAATGATTACATCCTTCGTCAACATTGTTATTGCTAAAAATTTTCTGAAGCTAATATAATCCTGATCACTGGTCTATGATCCTTTATACTGAAACATCGATTATAATTTCTAATGTTTTGGCATGTGGCATTTTGTTGGGATGTTCTACACTTTAAAATGTCGGTAAACTGCAAAGCTTGATGGATGCTGGATTTTCCACTTTCAAATTCATCACTTAACTTGTTGGCCCTGTCTGGGTAGAACAGGGCTGTTGGGGTTTAAAGGCTTTGCATGTTGTGTGTGAGTGTTTAAGGCTTTGTGTATTGAGTGTATACCTGTATGGCAGGTAAAGGTGGTTCATCACCACGCCTTGTCCCTGTAGAACCGGATCTACCACTGAAACCCCCTGCCTCACTTTCAGCTCATCAGAAAACTCAACTTCTAACTAGCAAAGACTCATAAAAACAACCTAATGTGGTTTCTCAATATCTGTAGATCAGCCACGTAGATCAGCCACGTACAGTCTGTTATTTGTAATACAGTGACACACAAACTATTTCAAAAATGTTAAAAAGATGTTAAAGAAGTGCTTCATATTTACATGTAATAATGAGGAACAGAGGCTTTTTAAAAAAAAAAATTTTCATGATTTAATTCATGCTAGCAGTTGTTTATATTTGCTGAACTTATAAAGGTGCTGCTGTAAAAAAGAAATCGAATCCGATTAAAGTAAACAAAAGGACACATCAAATATCTGTCTAATAAATGTTTTTTTATTATTACTAGAAAATGTCCAGTTTTCCATCCCTGAGTTTTGTGAGGAAAATAATAAAAGGAAATCATGTGATCACATCTCTCACCTTCAGTGTTTCTCAATAATTTGACATTCTCTAAAATAGTGCACGATTGTGTTCTTATGAAATACTTCATTTACCGTCAATATCTATTTTCAGCAGCACTTAAGATTGGTGCCTGTTACGCTGTGGATGACGCTCTCAGGATTGTATGTAGGTGTGAAGATGACGGTTGAAAAGAATTTTCAGGCATTAAGCCAGCTGTTCATCCTGTTCAGCAGGTCTCAGTCTGAGGGCATTGTTTTTGGGCATTGTTTTTGCACTACCAGCTTCCCTTCAATGTAGATAATTATTGCTGCTGAACTTTCCTTTGCCTTAGAAGACTGCATTTTTTTTTAACGCCCTGACTGCGTGTTAATGGGAAGATGTTCGTGATTGATAGTAATCAGTGGTTGCTCTAGGTGATTGTCCTGGTTCATGCCTCATATTCACACACAATCATGAAGAGAATTTCAGGCTGTTACTTTAAATCTAAGGCTTGACAGAAAGGGAAAAGCTTCTGGTGATTTGAGGTCATGTAAAAATTCCTTGTCTTGCCTCTTTTCCCATACAGAATATACTACTGGTATGATGAGAAGGGTAAGAAGAGCAAGTGTACAGCACCTCAGTATGTCGACTTCGTCATGAGTCTAGCACAGAAACTTGTCACAGATGAAGAAATCTTCCCAACAAAATATGGTGAGTGAACCTCAGTGCCATCTTGTGGTCGTGACTAGAAACTGGCCAACCTCAGACCAATCATGTTTGATGGAGAGTAATGTACTCTAGTTTAAGTTTCTACATTGAAAAAAATGACATAACGAAAATATCTTCTGTAATAATTATTTATACATGTTGTATTGTCTAAATACAATATGAATTCCTCCTATACTTTTTCTGCAGGTAAAGAGTTCCCCAACTCGTTTGAGTCTCTGGTAAAGAAAATCTGCCGGTACCTGTTCCATGTGCTGGCACACATCTACTGGGCGCACTTTAAGGAGACGGTAGCCTTAGATCTACATGGACACTTAAACACGTTATATGCACATTTCATCGTCTTTGTGAGGGAATTCAGTCTGGTCGACCCCAAGGAGATGTGCATCATGGATGACCTGTCTGAGGTGTTGTGCACCCCCCTGCCCTCCTCCCCCCAACAGAACCATGTGACTGAGAGATGAGCCACAGCCACTGAGCCCAAGAGTGTGGAAGAGGAGGATGAATTGAGAATGAAGGCCCTCAGGAGGGCCGGGCTGCTCACAGGACTCACACACCCTTTGATGCGTGACTATTTAACCACCATAAGAACTGGTCAAAGGGGGAAAGAGGGGATGGCGGTGCCTCCGTTCAGCACGCACTAGTGGGGGAAAATAGCCCCACCTACCTTCTTTGCAGTCTAAAAACAATTTTTTTTTTTAATTTTAATTTTAATTTTTTAAAAAAAATGTTTTTTTTGCTTTTATGTTTTTCACTTTATTTGTATTTATTTCTGCTCACATTCTTGGAGGATGTGGTGTTTTACAGGGAGTTTTATTTTGGCCCTTACTGTCTAATACATGAGACTAAAGCGTAGTCACCTGATATTGGACTGTTGTAACGAAATGTCTTGTACCTTAGTGCCCCCATGTGGAGAGAGAATTTCTAAAAAGGTGCCAGCCGTCTTCTATGGACTTCTAGTGCTTTTTGACCGGGACCTGGCTCCATGTTGTGACCAGTTTTCTATTCATGTGCACCTCCCTGTATCCTTCTTCTCTTCTGTGCTCCTACTCTGAGTTCCTCTTGTACTTAGTTCCTTTTTTGAGAGGTCATGCAATAATTAAACAGCAGAAATGAATGTCCAGCTTGATGCTGTAGAATGTTGCTATTGGTGAGACTGTTGATGTGCATGTAGATCGTACAGGCTTGCACAGAAAATCTCAACAGAGTTCACCATTATGGAAGCAATCACTATGCTGTATCATACTGAGGATGCATCCTCCAGGGTTTTTTTAAATCTTTTTTATGCTATCAGAGGTCATTAAAATTATATCAGCCTACACGTGTGTAGCACATGCACATTCTGCTTGCATTTTTATTAAAATAGATTCTAACTATATAAAGAAATCACAGGTGGGTTATGTCAAAATAGCGCCTCCAGGGAGGGGGATTTGATTCCCTTCATTTTATTTATTTTGACTGTTTATTTGCAGGGTTCATAAGTTCTGGCTTTCCTTTTATGTATTTTAATGATCTAAGTTAAAACAATTTATTATTTTAAGCTCTGCAAATTATAATCTAATAAAACATGAAAATGCCAACCTGATTCTAGTGGGTCTGTCTTAACATTTCACTGATCTTTTAGAAACAATCATATGGTCGTGATTAGCAGCTGAATTTTTATTTATTTATTTATAATCCTATTTATCGTACCACTGCAGTAATTAAAAAAAAATCTCTTGTGAAATTCAGGAATTGAGTATAATGTATAAATGTGTTTCTGAGCAAAAGACTAAAACACACACAAATATTCAATTATACAAAATAATTGAACGAAGGTTTTTAAAAACAGACTGTAAATGAGCATTAAGCTAGTATGAAATGTATAATTCTTTAATCATCAGATGTTTGTTACACTGTAGTGCAGGTTTAATAAAAGGATTTGGTTTGCAGTTTTAAAAATTTTAAGTTCCCTTACAAAATCTGGACGCAGACAGACATGTTTGTTTTTTACTTGCTCCAGATGCTTACAATTTATATTAAAATAGATATTAATTGGGTATATCAGAATGTATTTTATATAGATTAGAAGCACTAGAGGACATGAAAACAGTCCAGTTTATTTGCATGTCAAGGCGTGTGGGATGCATTTATCTGTAGCAAACTAGTATGTGAACATTAAATCCCCTGAGTAAAAATACCGTGTAAACGTGCATGCATATGATAATTAATCTTCACATAATGTAGTGATGCTTTTGCACAGGCTAAGTTATTGCATAACTCCATTTCTGCATCATTTGTATAGAATAAACAGCCAATACAAATCCCCATGTTAACGAAAATAGAAAATCAGTCTTATGGAGATTTAATCTAGGATAAGAAAAATGAACTGCACGTGTGTATATCTATATCTAGATATGATTTTTTTCCCCAGTGAGAATTCGGTTCACTCATCGTGATGGGTCGCTTGTCGCTTTACTCGCCTACGCATGGAAGCTCTGGCGGAAGTGAGGTCTCGTGATTTAAACCAAACCACGCCCTCATCTTCGTCCAGCTTCCGGGCACTGCAGGTCGGCGTGGGAACCCTCACCGTGTTGCCGAACTTGGAGTAATCCACGGCGTATATGCCGTCGTCCTCGGACACGGTGGGCACAAATCGCTGGCCCCACAGGATCTCCTCTGACACGTAGGATGTGCGCGCCTGTGTGGTGATGCCGGTGGTCTCCACCACGCCCTCCAACACCACCACAACCTCAATGTTTTCGCGTTGCAAGGCGTCAGCTGACAGCTCATACATAGGGCTGCTCTTGTCAATCACGTGGCTGATGATGAGCGGTGACACGAGGAAGATGCTGCTGCCGCCCACCGGGTTGTCTGTCTGGATGTCGATCTGCTCCAAGGGAAGCACTTCACCCTCTTCCGTGGTGCTGCGACGCACCAACTGCATGCGTACTGTGGCACTGATGATCATGCTTTTGCGCAGGTCGCCGATGCGCACCATGAAGCACATCTTGCCGTTCCTCAGTGAGATCACCGCATGTTTGCTGAAGATCAGAGTCTCAGCGCGGCGGCGCGCTTGCGCTGTTTTCATAAAGATGCAACCCAGCATGATCGCGTTAATCAACAGACCCACAATGTTCTGTATGATCAGAATTATAACAGCGGACACGCACTCCTCCGTAATCATGCGCCCTCCGAAACCTATTGTCACCTGTACTTCGATGGAGAACAAAAAAGCTGAGGAAAACGAGTGTATGTCGGTGACGCATGGCACAAATCCGTCCGCATTCGTGTCCAGGTCGCCGTGCGCGAAAGCAATGAGCCACCAGATCATGCCAAACAGGAACCAACTGCACAGAAAAGACATGGTAAAGATAATCAGCGTATAAAGCCATTTTAGGTCTACCAGGGTGGTGAACACGTCCTGCAGAAAGCGGCCCTGTTCACGGATGTTCGTGTGCGCAACGTTACACGCGCCGTTCTTGGAAACAAAGCGCGACTTCCTTTGTTTCGACTTGAATCGGGGTTGTAGCACGTCCTCCGCCAACCGGGTCAGGACATAGTCGTCAGGAATTATACCTTCCCTGGACAACATTGCTATCCCATACTACTGCCTCCACACTTCTCTCGTTGATTGCCAAATACACACGGCGCAGCGTTCACTGGGCTCCAGGAGATTGGGTTGCCAGTTTGGAATCAGTGTTTACAGTCCAGTCCCTGTTCAAAAGTTGTCTTTTAAAAACACTGTGATATTTCTGTCCTATCCAACCAACTTAAAGCGGATCCGAAAACACACTTGTCCATACACTCGAGCTTCTTTCTGCTCAGCGAAAGTAGGAGCGCACACCGGGCTCGTTAACCAGTCAGGCGTCGTTTCAACGCAGACCTTCAACATCTCAGCTGCTGCTGCCTATCACTCCAAACAAGATATTTCTGTCCAGCATCCTTTAGCTTTCATATGTCAATGTTCTGTGATGTGTGCGTGTGAGAGCTCGGGAACTAACCACGCGACTCGTGTGCTCATGTCTCCTTTAAGTCCGGGATTAGCACTAATTTTCAGCACCCTGCTTTCATTGACCCTCACACAATGGAGAGTCAAACTCCTACACTCCACTGGGGTATTCCGCTGAGCTCATCACTAATCTCCTGAAGAGAAACAAGATGCTTGTCTTGAATGTTGTTGAAAACGCAGCTAGTAGAGCCATGAGCTCTCTGCTGAGACAGGAACTGGACAAAAACCCACCAAGGAACTCAAACCCAGCTGTCCAGGAAAATCCCACATGAGCCAGCTAGACAGTATCGAAATGTGACACTACCAGGGATTCAGCTAAGAATTGTGGGTCCACCGTCATTTAAAGGACCAGGTAAAGTTCTCATGTGTCAGATTATTTTCATTCTCCTGTATGATTTCTTTTCTTTTGGTCTAACATTTACTCAGCGACATTTGGCTCATCCCCTTCTTCCAGTTTTATGGCACCCTTCTTAACTACTAAGGCAATCCCAAAAGACTGCAGATAAATTGCAGGCATTTCTTTATAGTTTAACATTGATGCCTATTCTAAATATATTTCACAGATCCCATTTTACTAAACTATGCTTTTTCTTATTATTAATCTGGTTTGACATGGAAAAATCTTAAATAACGATAAAAAATTAACTATTAATTACAGTTATATTACATAATTTTTCCAAACAGGGTGGAAAGAGGAATTTACAATATGGATTGATTAACTTTTTTGTATTTATTTCTTTGCTTGTTTAACTAGGGAATGACTTCCCTTCACATCTTCTGTCAAATCTGTCAAAGCTCTTTATTGTTTTCTTTCAGCAATGCATATTTCATCAACTTGTGCTATATTGGGTACATTTTTGTATCTCGATCATTCTTTATTGTGCCTTCAACCCAGTTTATTTGCACATGTCTTATTTGCAGACAATTCAGTTGCAGTTCTCTGACAATCAATGTCTCATTTTTGACTATCATTTAAAAAATATTATTTTTTCTATGCCAATGCAATGTGGTTTACAGTATTTAACTATGTGTTTTTGATATAAACAACTTAAAAACTGTATAAAATGTCGATACAATTATAATGCACAAACTTATTAAATAGTTACTTTGATATGAAGAAATATAAATAGAATTCAGAATAAGTGTGTGTGTAAGTATAATCTGTATATATAAGCAGTCGTATTTTATTGTATTATATATTTACAAATATGTTACATGGTAAAAAATAAAACAATAATACATAGTACAATTGCACTTTAAATGGAAGGTCATCTGTGGTCATTTGTCTGCCCGAACAAAAGAGGCAAAAGCGCTTCCCTCTGTCCTGAGAAGGACCTCAGGTTTATCAAACTCCAGAATCTCTCCCCTCTTCATCACCATCACCAGATCTGCATTCAGGATGGTGTGCACTCGATGCTGCAGAGTTTAAAAGCATGCACAAATCAGCTGAAATTGATTAATCCAGTAATTATATGTGTATATAGAGTTGCCAAAATTTATGATTTAATCATAATCTTATTTTTGACCCCATGCTATAGTGATACAGGAAAAACTCTGCATTTCTGCTTTCTCTAATAAAAAGACTAATCATCCACAAAATATCCTAAATGAAGCTCATTCTCTGAATGGGAAAGGACATAAAAAATATGCTTTGCTTGTATGCTTTTATTAGGTGGTTAATTTCTTTTTATGACAAATTAGTCATAGTGAATTTGTAAACCTCAGTCTTATGAGCCAACAGAAACCAAAAAGGTAGGACTGTGGTCTCTGGTCAGGAAATGTGCTATTTATCCTTTTTAATGTTGGTAATAAGTTGGTAGTATGTTGGTAATAGGTAGTGAGTAGTCCTTTCATTCTAACTTGTTAGAAATACAGTGGAAGTTATATAGGACTTTAGTGCTACTCACTCACCGCTATAATGACAACCGTCCTGTCAGCGAAGGCCGTCATTACAACTTTCTGTAGAATACTCTCCTGCAAAACAGGGTCAAATGTGTAAAATGAGAGACTGTAATCGTGCCCATTTCCTGTTTTGTGTATACACATGAATGGAATGTTGAATCATATTGATTTTAGGTTGACAAAGTGATAATTATTTATTATCCACAAATATATTATATTAATATATTAAGGCCCTGTTTTAAATTCTTTAATTTCCATTAAACTACTTAACTCATGGCAAGCATTGTATATTAAAATGAGTGACAGAGAAATCAATTGAATAAACCATTGTGGACAAAGCAATATAAGAATAGAGATGATTCATAATATTACACTTGACACTTCTCATAGTGACTCAGTTTTGCTCATTTCTTTTGTGTATTTAAAGAAACCTTGTTCCACATGAACATAGTGAAATGCTTAGAGTAATAAACACTGTGGAAGAACTGCCTAAATGCAATCTTTTCTATTGTCTCTCTTACTGTGGCCATGTCTATGGAGGCAGTGGCCTCATCCATGATCAGAATACTGCTTTTGCGCACAAACGCTCGTGCCAGGCAGAACAGCTGACGTTGTCCCTGACTGAAATTTTCCCCACCTTCTGTCACCATGGCATCTACAATGGAGCAAAAAAAAAAAAGACAGGTTTAGGTTTTATATCTGCCCTTATGACTGCTCTGTGTAGTGATGACAAGTTGTAGGGCCATATCTCTGAGAATCTTTTTTTTTTTAAAAAAGGTCTAACTTATATTCAGACAGGATATGATTAAAAAAAAAAGAATCCTGCTGGCTATCCTAATATTATACTCAATATATTTGGAGGATGATCTCAAATGGATGTTTTACTTCTTGGGAATAGTATTGTGTATAGCTTAATCACTATTTAGAAATTTAAATTATAGATGATGGCAATAAAATAAGGAAAATGTTAAATAACTTTTAACATGTTTAATATTATCTAAAATCAACAGCATGCTCTTACATCTTCAGCAGAGTTTAAATGAGTGCTTTATTAAAGCAGGTGTACTTGGATAGTAAACCATTTAATCCTATAGATGAAAGACCTGGGCAAGATCCTTACTTTAATTTTTATAAATATAGAGAAGCTCAAATAAAGCTTAACTGTCTATAAGTTTACAAATTAGAATGTCTTTTCCATTCATTTCCATCTCACTTACCAAGTCCTCCATACAGGGTTTGCACTACTGGTTTGAGTTGTGCAATTTCCAGAGCTTCCCAAAGCATGCTGTCTGTAGCCTTCATCTCTGGGTCTAGATTAAAACTGAACACAATAATGATGTTTAGAGAATTTTATTAAGAGTTCAGAGAAATGTTCAGAGAAGGGAAAATATGTAAAGCCTCTTATGAGAAGCTTCCTAAGAACACTAATAAAAAAGAAAAGAGCCACATAATGAAGCAGTTGTAGGATTAAGTACTTGAAGGAGAAAGAGCCATTTGTAGCAGATTGCCACACGGTTATTGAAGTACACCTGCTGTCTTTCCTGTTCACTGTTAATGCATCTAAGATCATCACAGAGACCCTAACCTTCTATAGCATATGGCTTATCTAGAGACTTGGCTTTGAAGAAGTAGAGTATTAAAATAAACCAAGTCATTTGAAGGACAGAGACATTAAATGTGTTCATGATGTATATGAGAATGATTAAAAGCACTCAGTTTGCATTCACTGTGACCAAAATTAGAAATTCAACTGAATTAATCCTTGAATAATGTAATCATTTAGTCTCGTTCCATGAAAAATGGGTTCTAACCGTATTGTTCCACTGAAGAGAATGGGATCTTGAAGGATGATAGATAAACGGCTCCGCAGTGTCTGGAGAGGCAGCTTTGCTATGTCAATATCATCTATGATTATCCGTCCTTTTAAACCAAAGCATAGAAAAAGTGCATTAGTGGACACTTATATTTATCTAAAAAAAGAAGTGATTCTGTGGTCAACATTGGTTTTAAAATTGTACCCTCAAAAGCATCCACCATGCGGAAGAAAGCTAAGGAGAAGGACGACTTGCCACTTCCTGTCCTGCCACAGATACCAACCTGCAGTAGAGAGCCACAGGAAGATGAACTCGTATCACATTTATGTATATACACACACACCGTGTAGTCTACAACAACTTTATTTCTGATACAGTCGTGACTAGGCTAAATTTGAACAAGGACTAACTTTGAGTCTTGTGTTTGCAGCTAGATCTGATCCTATTCCAGAAAGAAATGCTCGTACCTTTTGTCCTGGTCTGATGTGGGCATTGGCATGCTTTAGGACTGGCTTCAGTGTGCTGTCGTACCTCACACTCAGGTTCTGGATATGAATCTCACCCTGCTGTGGCCAGCCCTCAGAGACCTGAGACAAAGCTGAGAGAGAGAGAGAGAAAGAGATGGAGAAGGCAGAGAAAGAAAGCAAAATGAAAGAGGAAGGGAAAATAGTGGGTCGGAGACAGAAAGTGCATTATATCTCACGAGAGAGTGAGTATACGGTGTAAATAAGGCCAGTAATAGTATTCTTGTAGTGAGATGTAGTGAATAACAGCTAATGCTTGTATTGTACTTACAGAGCAGCCCCTCATAGTTCTCTGGTTCAGTCTTCAGCAGGTTGTTTATCCTTTTCACTGCTCCTAACTGAACCTCCATATCAGCCAGGTTACGCACCATCCAGTTAAGGTAATTTGATACCTAACACATATATAGATAATGGTTGTTTGGGCTGTAACTCAAATCCAAGCATACAAAGAAAATCTTCACTGCAATGCTGACGACTAGTCATTATAGTGTAGCTTTTTAAATAGTATATTCAGTTTTTATTTCATTTATTTATTTTATTTTGTTAATTGCTATGAGGCATTTCATTCTTATGAGTTTTAGCATAGGCTTTCATAATTTTAGTGGTTTTAGTTTTCTTCATATGCCTCTGGTTTCTGGCTTCAACTCGACATTCAACTTGATATGATTTTTCCCTATTGATTTTCTCACTGCAGCAGTATGTTATTATTAGAAAGCCACGGTTTATAACAAGGCACTTTTATTGGGTAAGGCAGATGAAGTAAAAATACTCCACCTGAGTTTTACTATTTTCCATTGGAATAGGAATATCTGAACGTTATGAACTTGTAAGAGGTTTTGGCTGGTACCTTAAGTACCTTAATGTAAATTTTGTTGCTTTAATAATTATATCAATGGAAGGTCCTGTGTGTGTGTGTGTGTGTGTGTGTGTGTGTGTGTGTGCGCGCACCCCTGGGGAGTACTATAAGGAGCAGACCTGGTGCGGCAGCAGAAAGTGTGCATTAGAGCCTCAGACTGCAGCAGGAACATAGCTTGTGACCTAGTGCTATCTAAGCATTGTGATATATCCCACAGTCCCACTGTGCCACAGTTTCTGTGCCTGTGCTTCAGCAACCCACCATTCTCTCACAAACCCAGGCACTTATATTTCTCTATAGTATATGTATAAGGACTACATTTTAATCTTTGAGTTTATGAAATAAAATGAAAGCAGGACAAATTCAGCATTAAGAATATTGCCCATGTTGGCTACTTATGTATTTATTATGTAGCTTTATGCACTAATTTTGAATCATTGCATGCATATCTGGGTCACAAATGGCATCAATGGCACAATGCCATGCTGCTCTGATTATCTATGGGCTGTACCAGTCTTCTGAAGCAAACAGATTTCCGAAAACAGAAAATCCAAATTTTCTGTATCAAAAAATATTACATTTAAAAACTATCCAAACAGGATAAGGTTTTATTTGTAGCACATATGATTAGTTTTTTGTTTTTTTTACATGAATAAGTACATAGCAGCATTAAATAGCGCCATATTTTCTAAGGTTCATTTATAACACAAGTTCTATAGATTGGTGGAAAGCTTTTTAGTACAATGACAAAGAGTGTATGTGTGTGTATGTGTATGTACCATCAGAGCGTAGGTAAGCCCCAGCCCTACTAGGCCAGTAGACAGATGGTTGTAAAGATTGTTGGTGATGGAAGCCACAGCAGCTATGAGGACAATACAGGCTCCAATATACTCCTGATCGAGAAATAAAAGAAGCAATATCAGCTTCAGTGATCATCAAAAATATATACAATCCTGAACATAGCTTTCTCTGAAATCATACAGAAGGAGAAATCTCTTTCTAAAGCTGGACCCAAATGATTTACAGAGTTGTGGATAAGTGATCCCAAATGATCAGTTAAAAAACAGATTAGCAATGAAAATACTAAACAACTGCATGATTGAGCTTTACTGGTATTTACTCTAGGTTCTCATAAACAAATTATATTTACTGTATGTTCTCATAAACACTATATTATATATGGACTAACAGTAGGAAATGAAGTTTGATGAACAGTGTTTTGCTTTGGAAAATATTACTAACAGATAATGTGTTTGCTGAAGCTATTGTTGGCTGAGAGTGTTTGAGTAGAGAAACTCACCATGCGAACTTCTAACCAACGGTTGGCAGCAGTGAGGAAGAGAGATGCGACATTATTAGCATCCGTAAGCTCCAGAAGTCTCTGCCGGAATCTGGCCTCATACCTAGAGTACATCATTTACAAAAACTCATTGTTGTTTAAGGATTTATCTTTTACATATTTTCACTGTTTGGACTTTATCATCAATGATGATGTGATTTAATTGAAATGAACAGTTCTGTTCTTTTGTAGTAAGCTCACCAGAATGGACCCTCACCTGAAGGCCCGGATGATGGTGAGACCCTCTACTGTCTCAGAGAAGTGAGAGAGCAAGGGGAGTTGTGTACTGTCCTCAAGCTGATGCAGATCTCTGGATGAACACACACACACACACACACACACACACACACACACACACACAGTTCATCTTTAAACAACATTACTTTGTCTCTCATCCAACATGATCATTTCATAGATTTTTTAAAAGTCATTAGTTTAATTGACATATGCCATTTTGTGATTAAAAAAATTCTACATTGCTGAACATCACCAAGTTCATATATTTAAGTTATCTGTTTAGCATGTAACTGAATCTCAGTTGTATTAAGAGTAGATGACAACATTAAATAGCTCGATATTTTATTTCTTTCTATTTCTATAAATATACTGACTATCTCATGGGAAAGGCAGTGCTTCTCATACTTGAACGCCACTCTGAAGTATTTCTGGATGAAGTAGCAGGCAATGGCGAGAGGAGTGAGAGCGATGAGGAAAACAGGTGTGACATATGAGATAACACCCAGTGCAGACACACACAGCAATGTCGAGCGAATCAAACTCTCCAAAGTAGTAGGAATATGCTGGAGAGTTGGACAGGGAGAGCAATTGGAGAAAAACAAAACACAAAAAGCATACACATTAATAACAGTGTCATTTTCTTGTTTAGTCAAAATGTCTGGATGCACAAGGTCACTGAAACCCATTTATCTAATAGCTGAAGCACACTAAATAGCTCAAACCCAAGGGGAATCATCTGTCATTTTAAGTGTGACTGAGTTCCAGCTGGATATAGAACCAGCTTTTGTCAGTGTAAATTTGTTAAAAACATTACAGATTGTATTAAAATGAGTACTTTTGCATGTAACAGAAGACTGTATTGCATTTCCATCTACCATGGGCTGCATCCAAATAGATTTTTAAAACATATTGTCTGGATTGTGTTTATGATAAAATGTATTTTTAAAGAACTTATGTTTCATTGTTAATGATACTAAAATAGAAGCATTTTTCCATTTTTGATCCAAAACATACAAACTCGTCAGTCAAAGAGATAGATAGTGTTGGCATTTCAACTCCTGAGGATGAGACTGAAGGGAGAAACCCCCAAACCAAACAACAACTGAAAGATGCTGAAGAAAAGCATCACAAAATTAGAATATTTGCCAATATTAAGTCACTTGGTTTCAGCCAAATATTAAGTGATATGTTTTGTCTTCCAAAACATTTGGTTGCCTAAAACTTGAAAACCAAAGGTGCCATATTCATATTATATTATATACAAGTCATTAAACGCATCTAGATGTAAATATCAGGAAATGAAAGCTGAAAATTTATCTATTGTCTTCTCTTTGTCTTTTGAGCTCACAAACATCCTTATACATAAAATAAAAGAATTACCCTTGATGTTTCAATACTTTCAGAGGGGACTGTGTTATTGGCATGGATGTATGTGTGTGTTTGTACGTGTGTGTGTGTGTGTGTGTGTGTGTGTGCGTGTGTGTGTGTGTGTGTGTGTGTTACACAAAAGCATTGTTTTTTTTATGCAAAAGCATTGCAAAGATTTTTATGTTACTGCTGGAGGTCGAATATAGTCTCTAAAAATATCAACAAACAACAGTCCTGTGTTGAATATTGGATAATACTATTGGAAAATGAACACTAACTGTACATGAAAAATTAAGTAAATAATAAAATGTACAGTAATAATACACAGTGCTTGGTAATACCAATATCACTACTGAGCCTGAGACCAGTACCAGCACCAGTGTCAGTGCTGTGCTGAGAATAGTCCATCATGTGAATGATGTGTGACCTTTTGGCATCTTATGCCCACTGTTTCTGAATTGCTTTATTATTTGATAAATTCAGTAAATATGCCATCAATAATCAAAACACATATTTCAGGTCACCAATAGTATTCTCTATCAAAACAGAGAAAACTAATTTCCTTCAACATTCTGGTTTATTCCTACAGGAAAATATAAACAGTGGGAATTATGTAAAAATGCATATCAGAAAAACAACCGAAACTGACTTTAAAATCTAGAATATTTTTTAGCTGACTGTGTAGTACTGAATGTTCTATAAAGGCAAAGGGCTTTGGTTTGAAAAGGTCAACATGATATTTGATGAGGAAAGGTCTCTCAGGAGCAGTGACCCAGTAACATACCTGGTCTATTGTGTTTGTATCTGCTGAGAATCGGTTTAAAAGGCATCCCAACGGAGTTGTTTCAAAGAGCCTGGTAAAAAAAAAAATTCAGAAAATATATTTTGCAAATATTGTTTTCAATGCAATGGCCAATTTTAATTTCTTTATAAAGAGTGAAGGTAATCTGTACATAATGTGATGAAAAGGTTATTGTGATAGGAGTAATGGAATGAGCACCAGACAGTCTATGATTACAGCAGCAGTTGTCCAGGTGAATTTAGCCACTCAACAAAGAGTGAGTGCTTTTCATCGTCAAATGTTTCTCTACATTCTGAGCCCATGTTTGAGTAATGACATCCATGTTCTTTATCTGCACTACAATAATGCCTTGGGTTAACCTCTAATGGCTCTGAACCATATGTGGGGTGAGTGGGTCAGAGATCATCTGCCACCTGACCACACAGTGTGTAATTACCTTCCTCATTATCCACCAGCCCTGTGCTGTTGCCATGGAACTAAAAGCAAAAGCACTGTTTGCTGTCCTTAGCTCAAACAGATGGGATGCACCAGTCATCTGGCACAAAAGCTCAGTGGAGCCTGACTATGCAACAAGGTAATGGTTTTATTGTTATCTTCCCAGGGAAAATCTCTAAGTCTCTCTCTCTCTCTCTCTCTCTCTCTCTCTCTCTCTCTCTCTCTCTCTCTCACACACACACACACACACACACACACAAATAAACATATAAACACAAAAACACTCAAAGGGACTAAACAGAGAAGTAATAACAGAAGAGTTTCATACCTCATGGGAGCGAGTATGATGTTATTAAGCAGGTTATGGTGCAGCTTTTTGGCCACACTCAGCCCTGTCCACTCCACAGCCACAGATGTGACCAAACATAGGACAATGCCCAGGCAGCACAGCATACTGAACACCAGCAGATATGATGAGTGACTGAACCCGCAGTCCTGCAATCAACAGATTACAAATGTGTGTAAATGTTATAAGGCTGAGCATTAATAAGTATGTTAAGAGAAAATCAGAGTGATTTAGTGTTACTTTGTGATAATGGTTTAAACATAAAAACATCATAAGTAGTGACAGTAGAGAAAGCTATGTAATTTTAATAAAAGCAAAGTGATACTGACTCTGCAGAGGATTAGTCTAATGTACCTAAGACTCACAAAGCTATTGATCAAGCCAAAGCTCAGAAACGATCAATGCATGTATTTACTTAGGCCTTATGATGGAAACTAATTTAAATACCAAATAAAATAGGAAAAATAAATAAATAAACAAACAAACAAACAAATAAATAAATAAATAAAATTCTCATCCATAAATCTGCAAATATATTGAATTCTGATTGCCCTTTATTAAGAAACTGATTTTTTTAATGTATTGATTGACAAATAAAAAAAAAAACATATAATCAAATTTTCTGTTAAATGTCTAACATTTTTCTAAGGAGTCTCAGATGTCTGAACTATAACAATCTACGTTTCCCACCACAGGAGTTTTTGTTTGTAATGTTTTTCATTATTAAGTTCAATAAAAATAACATAGACTTTCCATAACAATAAATGTAACTATAAACTGTTAGAAAGTGTGATGTATCATTCATTAATAAATTTAAAATTGTAATCTTAGACACACTTTGTATTGTGCCCTTGTATGAAAACAAGCCACTTTGTGGATATCCTACCACCCTGGCGTGGTTTAATTTGGTGTAACAGCAGAGTCTGTTATGTGCTAGACCTTACTTAACTTCATTAATATCATTAATACAGAACAACGTTACCAGAGTAACTAACTCATATTACATAAAAAAAAAAATGTATAGCTACATTAACCAATGTTTATATCACCAATGAATAAAATGAAGTCAGCAGTTATCAAACATGAATTGACACCTTTTTAGAGCCCAGAGTTCAATAAGGTGTCAACATGAAAAAGTGATGTCATTTAATTTTTGTTAATATAGCTGGATCAATCTTTAGTCATGAATTGAATAAATCTTAGTCAGGAATATACAGATCTATATAATTAACATTTAAGAAAATGTGTTTAATTGCTTTATTGAGAACTTTCCATAATGTATCAAAAGACATTTAGATGTATTTTTTGCATTGCCGAACAATAAGCATACAAATAAAACACAATTTTCAAATTTCTTGTATATTTGGATTACTATGTGGCTTCTTTAAAAAAACTTCTTGCTGTCTAATTGAGGCATGTTTTTATCCGTTAGTTTAGTGCCTGCCTGGTTTTCTCTTACCACACATGCTCTACAGAGCACAAATCAAAATGAGTAGTTGTGAACATGTCAGGTGAAAAGCCTGACGGATAAGAGAACACAGCACTGGTGGACTTACACACTTTATTTTTTATTTTTTATTTTTAAAGATTAAAAATCCACCAGATTGCAGTGGATCATACAAGTTTGAGATGGAATTTTACACACACACACACACACACACACACACACACACACACACACACACACACACAAACACACACACACACTTAGAATAGGTCAGACAGGACACTACTTGCTGTATTAAGTGTCCTGCTACAGCACATGATATGTGATCAGTATCCGTCATGACTTAGTATAGTTGATATACTTGAATACCTCACTACTCTCAGATAACACTGTCCACCTGCTCTGACTCTAATGTGTTAATGACACAGTAACACTCATGTACACTGATACAGCTTCAAAAGATTTTGTCTCGAGACCAACAGTTTGCATATGTGACTTCTATTTTATGCATCGATTTATTTTTCAAAGCCCAAGCTTAAGAGCCTAGTAACTAGCTCAAAATGCAGCTTAGTAAGTTAGTTAATAACTGCGCTGTCAAGTTCTTACAAATGTATATACTGATAGCCAAACATATTCAGTTTTTGTAGCTAGCTAACAAAGAAACATAACCTATTTGGTGAATTTGGTTTTGAACTAAACTGAGTCAGCACATTCTGTGAACCACTCTCTGATTGTTCTTAAATTAAATAAAAAAAAGATTCTTCTTTGCTATAACTAAAAGTCAAATTATAAATGTGAATTTCAAAGCCATGCAAAAAAAGTGCTGCATGCATCAAGCATGGGGTGTAAAATATTTATAATTGTTAGTGCAAGGGTACTCAGGAGTATGGAAACTCTATTAAAAATTTGAACATATGGATATATATAAATATTATGATAGTGAGAGATTATTCTGTACCTGCACTAGTGTGCAGTTGTGTCGAACAGCATTGATTTTGGCATGAATGACATCGGAGGTCCAGTGAGCCAGCCAGACGTCGATGGCCACCATGAATGAGTGTTTGAGCAGCTGAGAGAGTAGCAGAAGGGGCAGCAGCATCAGTCCAGCTGAGCTCAGGTACTTCCCACACGAACGCCAAGGGATGGTAGCTCTGTGCCTCATTGCCTGTGACAGGTTCTCCTCATCATCACTCTCCAGTGACTCCTCTGAAGTTACACAAAAACATGAGGTGATGGACAAACTCAGTTGCTTGTTTATTAATGAAAATGAATAGCATAGGCTGCCATTTGATGACATTAAGCAAATACAGCAAGGGTGAGCAAGCTTTGCTAGAAGGAATCTCTACAAGCAATTATTCATTTGGTGATGAAACCTACTAACATTCTAAGCATTTTTACAGAAACAAAAAGTGCACTATAGTTTTGTTCTTGACCTGCTATCATTCAGCATTCACATGCCCTCCACTGACATTCAGACAAATCATCTTGACCAGATGATACATGATACACAAATGTGCCACAACTTTAAAATATTTTACAAAGCGGTGTAGAAGCATAAGCTTTGTATGTGTTTTTTGTAAATACAGGTTAAAAACATAATTGTTAAACTTGCCATTGGTACAGTTTTTGGGTATAATTTATTATATATGTATATTTTGTGATTAGTACTTTTGGGTGATAAATAAATGTATTATTGTTATTATTATTATTATTATTATTATTATTATTATTATTATTATTATTATTACCTTTGTTAGCGGTATGAAGATTCTGTCACTTCTCAGCAGAAGCATTTTTCTGTAGACAGTTGCTTATATTATGCAGTAACAAGGCATAATCTTTACTACATAAATATCATCACCCACCAACTACTCCAAAGCTGTACTGTAAATACACAGCATTCTTTACATTAGTACTCACTACATCACCTATACAACAAAGGAAAGCAGGATTCAGGCTCAAAATCTGGCAACAAATAACAGAGGAAAATAAGAATATTATAAACACGGTGTAAATTGAGGTTAAAAATTAGGGCCAGTGTGGGACAAGGTCCGTATTCCCTCTATGACGGTATATAATGATGATGTATTGCTCTCTGTGCGGAGCAAACTACACAGATCATCAAGATGCTCATATTAAGGTCTTCCACCCGATCTAAATTCTAAATTTAGATGCAACCCTTATGCTATAATTTTAAGTGCATAGGAGAGAGTGCTGGAAGAGGAGTAGGAGGAAGAGAAGTCAGAGAAAAAGGATACATAGGGTAGATATGAATAAGCATAAACTAATAAGAAACAAAGATAATCAAACTAAATGGAGGCATGCAGCCAATGGAGACATGCAGCCAAGACCACTGATGGAGCACACAGCACCACTTTACATAAGCTTGACACAATTCACAGTTACCAAACCATTGTCCACCCACACCTGTGAGTGCAGTCCCCAGTGCTGCAGGGACACACAGACCAGAGAACCAGCAACAAGCATCAGATAAAGACAGAGAACACTCCACATGAGCAACATCATTTTAATGCAGACTGCCATGTAGTGAAGGGGCCACTTTATTTATCTAGTCCCAGAATAAATAATGTGGTGGCATCACTCTTGTGCCTAATTCTGGGAAAGCAGCACTTTTGTGGCTGCATTCATGCACTCTTGAGATAAAAGCTGTTGCTGTCCCATTCAGAGGACAGCTGACCTCTATGGTTACTTATTTTGGCTTAATTTGACAGCAGCACAGTGTGTAGCTTTCCTGGAAATTTGATCTTTTACCACCTCACATTTCTATTCTATGGTCCATTGTTCAGTTCTGACAAACTTGTCAGAGCAAAGTATTATTCTGAGCATTCAGTAGTCATATTGTCATGCATACTCCATGAAGTCATATTGTGGTTATAAGTCATTTTTACAAAAGTGCATTTTTTTTTGATATATTACCACATATCAGAGTTTTTTAGACTGATGTTATTCTTAGTCTGTGAACTAGTAAACCAGTATCGATTTATTCATTGATAGTGACTCCAAAAGTTCTTCTGAAAGTTGCGCTGTATAAAGGAATCTGCCAAATGCCATAAATATAAATATAAATATAAATATAGATAACGTATAAGATCACAGCTTACGTGTATGGAGCATGAACTGTCTTCCTAATTATTCTTAGATGGTTAATTAGTTTTTATTCAGCAATCACTGTTCTTGAACTATACATATGCTATACAACTAGCTATTTTATTAAATTTATTTTAGTTTGTATCCCTCATTAGCTGGCTAGAGGGACTGTATGTAAACAGCATTCAACAGCATAAAAATAGTTCTTATACCACAGACTAGACAACATTATAAATGATATGACAAACAATGTTCTAGCATAGCATGACGTGCCATGGTCAGAAACGTGGAAGTTCTGTGTTCTGACTCAGTAAATCAGTCAAATTTGTTCCACTATTTGTATCACACAGTGATAGAAATAAGTAATGTCCCAGTGTAATGCATGTCAGGAGTTTATTTACCCCAATGTACCACAAGCTTCTTTTAACAAATAATGTGTTTTCTTGTTAAAGTATAAAAGATCAAACACAGCTCTTTTACTGTGTCATATTATTCAATGCTGCAAAACATAATATCTTAGCAAGTGGAAATAATCTAAGTAAACCCAGATATAGCTAATATTCCTCTCTATGAGATTATTTTATAATAAATATAAGGTTATTGCACACATTTCTAGATTTAATTTCCCATCAAAGTTGTTCTGTTGGCAACTGCAAATAGAATGAGACAATGTCACACTTGAAATTTATAAAATCTCTAGATAATTAGATATAATTACCTTACATTTGTTGAATATCTTTGTCATAATGAGAATATATTTGTCATAATGAGAAATACTAGATTCTTGTTCCTTTAAAAATATATTTTCACATTTAAGATATAATTTTGCACAGTAGCAAAGAAATAAATACAGGGCTTGGGACAGAGCCTGGGCAGAATGTGACAAATCACTGCCAGCTTTTACTGTTTGAACAAAATATCTTATTTAAAAGATTTTTTCTTCACTGTGTGCATTAAGAATTGTTCAGGAAAAATATTCAAAAAGCAGCAATGCTGTGAAAGTTTACCCTGGTATTTTTATTTTTTATTTTTTCACGTTTCACGTTTCACATTAGTGATTACTATGTCTGGGCTGAAATCCAGACATCCTGCAGTCACCCAGAGACGTCCGTCCTTGATCTAAAGATGTGTCACAAAGATCATTATCCTCACCGAGGACAAAAACACAACACTGAGTAACAACAGTAATGGCAGATGCCAGTTCAGAAGGGCTTGTAAAGGTTAGCTAATCTTAAATAGGCTGTTAGAGATGATATCTTTAAATAAAGATGTGACAACATGAAAGCAAACTGTCATCTCAGATTATTTTAAACCAATGCTCTCTGAATATTATGGAGTCTTACCACAAAGCCAGTTTAAGCAGACCATAAACATGAATATTACAAATGCTGACAGCTGAGGGATGGAGAAATGATCAACAGAAAAATGCAAGTAAAGACTTTATAGTGTGTTTCCTCCTACCTTCCTCTTCTTCCTCTGTCTTCACTGCCTCTCTGGAGTACATGGCCCTTCTCAGGTTCTTCCTTTCCAATACTGTCATACTTTCTTCTACAGTCTCCTATAACACAGCCAGGTTATTCACTAAAGTACTTTGAACAGTGCAGAGACACAATCACTGATGTTCTTGTACATACTGTACAAGTGAAAACATCAGCAAAGTGAGTATATACATATATATATAATATGTATATAAATGTATATATAATTGGGTAGATATGTGGGCTTCATGGTAGGCTGGATACGATTAGAAACACACAGGATAGTTTTGGTTAGTTCTGGTTTTCACTTATGTTATAGCAGCTATAATTAGCTGTTCCATCACCAATTTTATTTTTTCTTTCTCTTGAAAAATGTTACTGAGAAACACGGTCCTCTGTACTTAATACTTTGCAGCATCATAATACTTAATGGAACTGGAATGTCATAAAACGTTATCTCTCACTGTTGCAATGTGCTGAAACTGCTAAATAAATATCTCTACAGAAAATGTCGCTATGTAAGGACTTACAAATTTTTTTTTTAAGTTGTTTAAGTTTTAAGTTGTGGTAAATCTCCAAAACAAATACAAATAAGTATCTGACAAATCATAGACGAGAAGTAGCTTTGGCACACATTGGCTATAATGAGTATCGTCTAAACTATTTTAAATTTATGATTGCAGTAGTCCAATAGGCAACAGACAGACAGTAATAATGATGCTGCTGAATACCTTGGTTGATAACTAAGTCATTTTTTGTATTTAAACTTACAGCTCTGGTATTAATAAACTGAACTAAACTAAACTAAACTCAATCTCCAAATTTAATATTAGAGAATACCCAATATTACAAGAAAGGTAACTGGGTGAATTAAAGTTAAGGGTCTGTAATGATACCATTCTGACTAGCTTTCTGAAATTATAATTATAAATGAAATTATAAGGTTTTTCATTATCTTGGGACTGTATTTTGAGATGCCACAATAAGTAGCATGGTGCTCACTACTCTCCTAGTGCCTCTTCTTTTTTACTATCAGTAGATATCATTACACAGAGACTACGGGAAAACTGTGCTGACTAAGCAGAAGAGACTTGTGAATTAGGACTGAAAATGAACATGTCCAGTCCAGTCATATCATCTGGTATTTCTCATCTAAGATGGTGCAGTTGCTCCATCTGCGGGTTGTACCTTCTCAAATTCCCGATCCTGGCGATGCATGAGGGTTTTCCACTGCTCAAACAGTTCAGGTTCAGATTTCTGAATGTCTTTCAGGGTGCCCTCTGCCTGGATCGTACCATCTTTCATTGCAATAATCTATAAACAGTACAAGAAGATTTCCAAAATGTTAGCACATTGTTTCCAATCAGACAGTCTTACTCTTCAATGTGTATAGGAGACGGACAATGATGTGATAGATGTAGATCTATCTAAATAAGAAGGCTGTCTGCTGTGTCAAATTAAGAGCCTAGTAATAGGCATTCTTGGAAGAGTAAACAGCCATAGTGTCATCCATCACTGGCACCGAAGGAGGGAGATAAATGTAGGAGAAAACCTTTCATTATGCGACTCAATGAACAAGAGTGTGCTGCCTCTAATTTATCAGTCTGGAACTGGCAATCCAAGTTTGAAAAAGCCAAACTGAGAAAACACTAAATAAAAGCAAGACATTTTCATACATAATCAAAGATACATCAATACCCAGTCTGCGTGAGGCAGATACTGCAGTTTGTGTGTGACCAGCACCACAGTCCTCTTCTCCTCCAGGAGCAGTTTCAGAATACCCTCTTGCATCAGATGATCACTCAGATGGATGTCCAGCGCTGAGAAAGGGTCATCCTACAAAAGATATGACAATGCACTGAAATCTATGCACTAAAAACAGTTCAATCCCCATAATTAAAAGCAGATTGGCATACTGTCTTAAAGCCAGTACCCTATGGCGTACTTGGGGTTGTCCCTCTGGGGAAACCTTAAAGGCAGTAGGCTTCTGCATCAGTGAATAAAACCATTTTACAGAGCTAAAAACACTTAAACCCTTAAGAACCTTTCTTATTCCCAAGAGTGTCTTAGTGATTTTCAATTTTATTTAGTTTTTTTTAATTATAGGATTTGGTACAACCTGTATTATAGAGGACAGTACTATATCCAAGGATCTGAAAGGCAGTGTGAAAAAGTGTGACCGCTTGAAAACAAAGTTATCCACATTCCCTTTTTTCAAAGAGATTTCTAAGTAGAATTATTTTATGGGGAAAAGAATCATTTATTTAGGAGAAAACTATCTTAGAATTGATTCACCCAACCTCAAGTGTTTGCAACTGTCTGTACTAATGCTGGTATATATCGGTAGGTGTTTCTACTCACCAGGAAGACTACATTGGTGGTTTGATAGAGGGCACGGGCGACACTGATACGCTGCCTCTGGCCTCCTGAGAGGATGATTCCCTGACAAGAGAGAAAAGGGGTTCATAAGAAAAATGTATGACATGTTGGTTTAATGTACACTATATGGCCAAAAGTATGAGGACACCTGACCACCTATATCTGCTTGTTGAACATCCCATTCCAGATTTAATCCAGATTTGAGTCAATAAGCTCTACTCTAGGGAGGCTTTCCACTAGATTTTGGAATGTGGTTGTGGGGATTTGTGCTCAGTCAACCACAAGTGCATGACTGAGATCAGACACTGGTGGTGGATGAGGAGACCTGGGGTGCAGTCTGTGTTTCAATTCATCCCTAAGTTATTCTGTAGGCTCTCTGCAGACCACTCATGCTTTTCCACACCAAGCCTTTGCCTTGGTGGACCTTGCTTTGTGCACAGGAGCAATGTCTTGCTGGAACAGGTTTAAGCCTCTTAGTTTCAGTAAAGGGAAACTGTAATCCTACAGCTATCACAGACACCTATAGAACACCTCTTCTGTTTTTGTTCAGTTTGGGGAAGGTTCATATGGTTTGTGATGGTCAGGTCTCCAGAAACATTAGTCATACAGTGTACTTTCGGAATTATAATGAATTCATATTTTCTATTATACATTTTCTTTATAATTTAAAGTTTAGTTACACCAAAATGAAAAGGTAAACATTGCACTGATTGCAAGAGCATCAAAGACAAATGTGGCTGCTAGTATCTTTTTACAAACTGAACCGAATATGTTTTTGTCCATTCCAGTGTTGCACATAACATAAAAGACATAAAAGTCGAACATTTACTGCCTGACATTTTTATAACTGCATTTTTCAAATGTGATGGAGAGCTACGTGGTTCAGATACGAGAAACTGTTCAAAGGGTAACAATATTCTGACTGCTGCACAAAGCTGACCTTTGTAAAAGAGTGCAAAGAAGAAAGCCAATATTGAATAAACCTATTTCTGTGGCAAGGTATAAAAATTGCTGTTGACCAATAGCCTTTTCCAAATCTGGCAGTATTTGAACAATTTTGCAAAAAAAAAAAAATACGGACAAAACTATCAGGATCCTGATGTACATTGCTGATACAGACAAATACAAGAAGACTTATAGCTGTAATTGCAGTTAAAGGTTTTTCTGTCAAGTATTGTCCAAGGAGGCTCATGAGGGCAAAGGCTTCTTTTCATGATTACTTTAGTGCTCTGTGAGTGGGTCAGTGGCAGTTAACTCAGCTATTTGTGAGCCACTTTTGTACTCATACAGCAGAGATAAATAGAGGAAAAGGGAGAGCAAAAGATTGAGTGAGTGAGAATCCACACATGGCCCTCTGTAAATTTTATGTTACCAAACAATATATACAGTGCCATGTATAAATAGGGAGTCAAAGCTTTCGCACAACATGAGGCAACATGCAACAATATTGTATTTGTACATTGCATTTTGTGTTTGAAAAGAAATGTTTGTATTAGGTCTAAAGTTTCATGGTCTACTATGAGAGTGTAAGAGAGTGTTGTGATAAATAGCACACTCACCCTTTCACCAATTTCCGTCTGGTCCCCCTGTGGTAGGATGTCAATATCAGGCTGCAGGGAGCATGCCTCAGTCACTGTCTTATACCTGTACAGACAACACACTCAGTGCTGCTATACACTCAACATTGATTCAAGGAAATTCGTTCTTATTTTCTTCAGCATTTTGTTGACTGATGAGTTACATGAAATGTTCCATCTTACTATTGAAATATAATAAAATGAGATATAATGATAATAAAAACACATAAAAATTCACTAGCGTCATACTGGTGAAAATAACGTTCGTTTACTTTTTTTTTTTTACTTTAACTGATAGATTTTTCACATCTTTTAAGTGCACCCAGGCAGCATATTTAACAAAAGAGCAAAAGAGAGGGAAGGGGGCAGGTGCAATTCTGAACCATGATTGCATGATTGTTAAAGCACTTTACAGATGAACAGGAAATGAGTCAGAGTGACCTATACTGAATAATAAAGAGAGACAGACTGACAGAGAAAGAGGAAAAGAGACAGAAGGAAAGAGATGATAAACACTGGTCCTTTTAGCTTAATTTCACCACAGTAACAGAAGGCCGGAAGCTGCTTAATGTATTTTGATTGACAGACCATTAAAAACACAGGCTAGTGACAGCACCATAATAAACCTGAATGAGTCTTTTAAAAATGCCATTTGGAGGACTGATAAGAGCAAACCCTGCTAACAGGGATAAACAGCAACATATGGTTGTCACTTTAATATGCGTGATACTGAGTCAGGTCTCAGATCTACAGGACAAAATACACAGGCATCACTGATAGCATTCAAATACCAACATACTAGAAATGTCATTGTGACTTTTTGAGCTATAAAATCTCTAAGGAGGGTAAATGATAGATTCCACCAGCAAAATGGGAACATATAAAAGAACTGACTGACACAAGAGATGAATTTATACCTTTGTTTGATCAGAGGCATCTCAAATGTGATGTTCTCAACCACAGAAGCATTTAGAAGCCAGGGCTTCTGGGAAGCATATGCAACAGCACCTCTTTTTCTGTTAGAAACAGAGAGAAAGAGAGAGCGATAGAGATCTGCTGCGATGGGACTCTCATTCAATACTGTTTACCATACTTTAATGCAGATTAGACTTAATGGTGATGCTTTATGCATACTTGTCATATTGTCATTTTACTGATGCCAGTGGTGTAGGTTTTCAATTCAAGACAAGGGGCACACTTCTTAAAGCTTAATGCCAAATGTTAGCACTAAAGATTTTTATTTTATTTTTATTTTTTTAAATTTAGGCTATTTTTCACTAAGAATATAATGATAATTATGTGATTGAGAGACTGATTGATTGATTAATTGATTGACTGATTCATCTTCAGTAATAGCTTTGTCCTGTGCATGTCCTTATGATAGATCCTGGGAATACTGGGCATGACAACACACATTGGATGGGATGGCAGTCTGTAGTTTTTTTAGTTTAATTTTTTATTTTTTTTTTAATAAATTACAGCCAAAAACAAATACCAAGTTTTTGTCAGTCAATAAATCAAATTACAATGGAAGAACTCCCTTTCAAATCTACATTTTTTTCCATGTTTATCTGTGAGAGTGTATGTATACATACCGGAATTCTTCATCACCAGATGCATCTGGACTACAAACATAAGCATGCACACACACACAAACACACACACACAATCATTATGCCACAATTTCAATAAGTGGCTCATTAATAAGGCTAACTAAGATGTGCAAAGTACTTTCCTTTTCAGAAAGACATGTACTGTATATTGTTCATATTAATTTATGCTAAAACAAAACCTAGAAAATGTAGGTGCTTGGTGAGCTAAAATCTGAGATCAGGTAAGGTTAGCTCCTTGTGTCCTTGTTTGGAAGCTCTGGAGCCTTAAAATGACATACAGCCAGAAAGCAGCCAATAGTAACACAATCTGTATGCCCTTGGCTGTTGTCCCAGCTTAGTTTATAAGAAAGGAAATACACATATGCTTGTGAAAGGCGCACACACACACACAAACACACACACACACACACACACACACACACACACACACACACACACACAATACTTTCGGAAAGAGGATGAGTGCAGTCTCAGGTTAGGGTCACAGAAGACATCATGAATAAAGAACCTAGCATTGTATTTTCAAAGCTCTTAACCAGTGCTTATGCCATCTGGAGCACTTTATATCAATACTACATAAATACAGTACTATATAAAATCTCAAGGTCATGTTAGTAGTACTCCGGTTTCCTCCCCCGGTCCAAAGACATGCATGGTAGGTTGATTGGCATCTCTGGAAAATTGTCCCTAGTGTGTGAGTGAATGAGTGTGTGTGTGTGTGTGTGTGTGTGCCCTGCAATGGGTTGGCACTCTGTCCAGGGTGTATCCTGCCTTGATGCTCAATGACGCCTGAGATAGGCACAGGCTCCCCATGACCCGAGGTAGTTCGGATAAGCGGTAGAAGATGAATGAATGAATGAATGAATGTTACTGTAGTAGTAATAAATGTTTCATGAGTTCATAAAAGAACTACTTCATGCATCTTAATGAATGAACCATAAATGAATGAACCCATCAGATGCTGGTCAAATAGAATCTTTAAATAAAAAAAAATCATGTTTTAAAATGCTGCAACTGTACTTCTACTTGAGATCCATGAAAAAAATCAGTACAGAAAATTTCACAATTTAAAATGACATTCCAAGGCTCCCACAAATACATCTATAGAGGGCAAAATGGCTTAGAAAATAATTTTCTAAAGTCTTAGTAGCATTACCAGTCCAGCTAAGAGCTCACATTGTATTGCTGAAGAGACAGGAGAGGAGGAGGTGGGAGAAAGACTGCAGCTGAGCACACACTGCTTGAGTGGGACTAGAACTGGGACTTAGTCAGGATATTACATAGACCAGCAGATGCAATCACAGAGAGAAGATTACAACCCTCCAGAACCCTCCAGAGAGAAGCATACTGCAGAGCATAATGCTCAAATACATATGCATGTAAACACACAGGAGGTTTTCTATCAGGGTGCAGCAATGCCATACCATAATGTTGAATTAAACGCCAATAAAACAAACAAAAACATTTATTAATTAATTTAATGCAGGATGTGTACCTTTCATCTCCCTCTGAATCCAGCTTCGGAATACTGTAACGAGAGGAAAGAAAAATTGTACAAATTCAAATTATTGCATCAGTAATTATATCTATTAACAGCATCTGAATGCAAAATGATCTACAGTTACATGAACAATAATTAATCAGTAATATAAGCAGTCATGCATGTGAGCTTTCACAGATTACATAGGTCAAGCCTTATTCAGAGGATAAAGACAGGAATTTTTAATGTCTAAATGTTATATACAGTAAATATATATCCACCATCGACAAGGTCAAAATATATAGTTTCCTACTGAGTATCAGACAGACTATTGTTTAATACAAAGTCTATATAGCATTTTACTGTTAGTCCACAATGTAATCTCCAGTTTTATTCTGCTTTTGTAGTTTGCATTGTAAACTAATAATGGGAGTTACAGATGTACAGAATATAGTATTATATAGTGTTATTGTGTTATAATAGAAATAAGTTTAGATTTGATTTGATGTATCATATCATAATGGGGTATAGTAGATGGGGTTTATATTACATTATATGCTAAACATTTTCACTAGATATATTTTTTTGCAGTCTAATCATATTTAGCTGGTGTTTTGCAGACATCTGCAAAATATAATGTCAGCAAATTTATCACCTAAAATGTCAGGATTAGGTAGCTGTACTGGAAAGAATACAATATTGCAAATAGGATTGCATACACAATTTCTCATTTTCATTTACTGGGAAAACGTATCAACTGAATGAAACCGCCTGGGTCACAGATCCATCGATTCCAGCTTTTCAATTATCAGAGCTCTGTGGATTTTTATGATATAAAACCTACCTTTCTATTCTCAGTGTATTCTACAGTAAAGACAAAAAGCAGCTCTGTTCACCATGTTTGAGAAGGACAGTAAAAATAGGCAAAATGGCAAAAGGATGAAACAAATGTTGATTTGTAGGAAGTTGTGCTTGATAAGCATTATGTGCTGCATACAGTACGTACCTGTTCCATGTCACTGTGCCAGAGATCTTCTGCATCTCTCCCAGTGCAGCTAGTAACAGAGAAGATTTTCCACAACCCACCTGACCCACTATCATAGTCAGCTGACCTGGGGAGAAACACACATACACACGCACACGCACACACACGCACACACACACACACACACACACACACACACACACACACACACACATACATGCACAAAAGCATACACACACACACACATCCACCCACCCCTCCCCACATACGCACATGCACACACACACACACACACACACACACACACACACACACCCATGCGCGCGCACACACACGCACGCACACATGCACATACACACACACACACACACACACACACACAAATAAGGAAGGAGAACATATATTTCACCCAATATCCTGCTCTACTGCAATTTTACGAGACATTTTTGGAGACTCACCGAATGGAATCTTTATGTTCACGTTGAAAAGTGTGGGTGCTCCCTCAGTCCAGCTGAAATAGCCATTGCTTATCTGTCAAACAATTGTCAAACAATTAAAAATTGCTCTCAATTCCAAAATACATCTGTAATATTATACAGATATACAAAGGAGGTAATAAATTCATTTTAGTGGGTTATTCATTCTATTTTGCAACTGATAAACTTTTTATTTTATAATACTGCCAGGTTTTCTAACTTTAACCGTACATCCATGTGGTAACACACCATTTAGTGTATTTAGTAGCATCAATTTTGACCTTTTAAAGGAATTTTCAACAGTCCTCCTCTTTTACACAATATTGAGCAATACACATTAGACAAATTGACAAGTAAATTCAACAACAAAAAAAGAATCTTCATTCGATTTGCACTAGAGGGGATATGCCTCATTTAAAGGTGTACATGTATTTTAAAAAATTTTTTTTTTCAGATAACAGGTACATACATGCTATATAGCCATATGCACAAGCAAAGGTCAAATGTTTCACATAATGTGGAAATTCCCAACTCCAATTAAAATACCGCTATTTAATTTTTCAATTAGAAGGATTTATTTTGCAAAACGTAATCCTAACCCAAATTCAAAGCTGAAAAATGCTGGTTGCAAAAATCTAATGCTCCAAATGTCTGCCTCTGCTTCAACAGTGAAAGATATACAAACATTTGGCAAACTTTATGTTGTTATACAGTGTTGTCATGGAAACACACCCCAAACTACACCATGAGAAGTGATAAATTTGCAATATAAAAAAATTCATATGTTTAATAATATGTTAAATCAATGCAAAAGCAATATAATTCTTTTCAAAGAATGGACGAGACTGAGATGTCACCATACATGTATAATTCATAAGAAGTCCAGTACAGTAAAGTGACATGCAATGCAAAAGTAATGACTGTGTCATGACAAATTGTGAACTTCTTTATTTCAGAGTGTTCATTAAAGCCTTACTGTATGATTGTCCATAGTATATTTATGAGTAGTTTACTCTCAGGTAATGTATTGGCTAATTAAATATAGTTGAAGGCATTTATGTGGAAGATTATATCACTGAAAACAAATGTTTCATGAATATTGATTCAACTCCCTCTGGCTCATTGTATCTTACTTTGATGCAGATATCTTCATCCGCAGCCGTTTCGATACACTTCTCACTCTGTAGCCCAATGCTGTTCCACTCCTCTCTCACTGGATGCTTACGATTCACAACTTTCAGTGGCTACGAACACAAATAAGGCATTTAGACACACCAAGGACTACTCTGAGTCTTTTAAACTGTTATGTATCATTTATGAATGAAGGACAAGCAAAGAATCAGAGTGACTCCTCACAAGTGCTTGATAATTGCTGTGGTTGCTAGAGATGGTTGGAAGGGTGGCCTTAGGCTCTTGCTCTTCTCCGATCTCATCACTGGAGAAGAACTCACTTAGCTTCTGCACACTAATCCAAAAAAAAAACATTTAGGAGAAATAATGTGTTGCTATCCTATACAAGCAAGTCATATAGAACATGTCTAGTTACTCTGCAGTACATCACATGTCCTGTCTTATGTATTTATCACAGTGTGAAATATCTTGCCCATGTAGGAACTACAGTTCAACAGTACAAGTACCTCTTACAGCAATTTGTAGTATAAATTAATAACATACAGTATTTCTTAACACAACTGACAAGTTAAGCAGAGAATAAGGCAAAAAAAAAAATTGCATACTATCATTATTTTATTTGGCTGATGAGTAATAGAAGGACAGTTGATTTAGGAGATATTTCAAATGCATTTAGATGCAAAGCTCTTAATGGAGCATCATGAAAACTTCTCTCAAGTAAACCTACATTAAGAGAAACATTAAGAACAAATGAAAATAAACCGCCATGAATCCATACTCTGGGAAGATGTTCTTACATGTTTGTAAGAACAAACATTTCTTTGTTTAGTTTCAATGATTCAGTTCAATTCAGTTAAGTCAGCTTTACAGATGTACTGTAGTCTTTAATGAACTTTGCAGAGGTGACAGAAGCAATGAAAAATTCCCCGAGGCTACATGGAAAAAACTGTGAGATGAACCACAACTCAAATCTTCTGTGTGACATAGTGGAATTGTAAATCATTACGCTTCTAAAACTGTTTGCTATAGAGCCAAATAGGGCTGTGTTGAAAGTTTTTTTTAGTGTGAGCATCGTGATAAATCTCTGTTTGTAACACAGTTGTGTATATAAGCTTTTGACCTGGTGATAAAATAACAACACATATATATGCCTATTTTAATTATTTACATGCATCTATAAGTAATAATTTGTACATTATTTTAATATATTTAAAAATTTTATATATATTATCAAATATACCATACATCTATGGCTTCCCTGCACCCCTAAGGAAAAAAGGTCTCCACAGTGTGCAGCAGAATATTTGATAATTAAATGAATCAGTTATGTCCTTTTCATCAATTTGCAAATGAAATATATAAAATGCACAAACTGGGTTATTTCTAGTGGTGGAAAGAGTACTGAAAAATCATACTCAAGTAAAAGTACTACTACTTCCCAAAAATGTAGTGTGAGTAGAGTAAAAGTACCCGTCCTAAATACTACTCAAACTACAAGTAAAAAGTAGCCCATTTAAAAGTACTCAAGAGTAGTGAGTAGTGAGTATTATGCTGTATGAATGTTATTCCACTTTTACCCTGCAAATTAAAAATATAACTTCTCATATATCATTCTCTTTTATGGATGTTGCAGAAAAATAAATAAATAAATAAATAAATAATATATATATTATATATAATAATATATATTATTATAATTTATTATTTATAATATATTATTATAATATATATTATATATAATTTATATATTTCAACTGGTTTAGACAGGAAAAGGTGACATGACATAATGACACAATTGCCCTTCTTCGCCTTCAATGCATAAAACTCCTTCAAGTTCAGCTGTGTAGTTGAGGTGTTGCACCATAGATATCTACACCTCGATGTAGGTGTAGATATGTATGTGTTGCACGCTGAATCACCCACCACACTTCCTCCCTCCTCCTCCATGATTAAACTAAATTAGCCCTAACCGCGGCACCAGGTGTCTTGAAGTCTGTCTGATGCAAGTTTTCTATGCGCAATTTGATTGGACGGGAATCAGGCGACTGATTATTCTCCTTAACCAATCACCGTAGACAGGAAAAAATAAACGTGGTAGGGACGGCAGGTTGAGGGAAAATAGCGCAGTAAAAGTAGCGATACAGCCCTAAAAATGTACAAAAGTAAAAGTAAAAGTACACTGTTTTTAAACTACTTAATAAGTACAATTCCTGAGAAAAACTACTCTATTACAGTAGCGAGAGTATTCGTAATTCATTACTTTACACCACTGGTTATTTCTTTCCTCAAAACAGCTACCGTGTGCTACTAATATAGCACTTATGGTCTAACCATGTTCTGATTTTATGAGGCGTCGCTTTAAGTTTCCATTTCTTTCTTTAGAGCAAGCCTGTGGCCTCAAAGCAAAGCATGTTCAGCACTCAGCAAAGCATGTTCAACAGTGCACTAAAAGAATTTATTGGACACTGACAAAGAAAAATTGGAAGACCATTTCCTTTTACACTACACTAGCTCCCTGTATACTGCCTCAGAGTTTCTATTATGGTAGAATTTCTACAAATTGCTTCTTATTATTGGTAGAATAAGAACAAAATTTCTTTTTTGGGTGCAATTCATGTGCAGAGGTAAATGTTTCTGATCGACATTTCTTGGATGAATAGACACTTCCATTACAACCTGATATTTTAAAAGCAAATCCATTTTCCTCACAGACAGATGTAGAACCAAATAGATTCCTCTGGAACCATGTTGCTACATGTTTATAACTTGCACTTGGAACACAGAAAAAAGATTCATCATGGACAGCTATAGAAGCAAAATATAATCTTTTCAGTCAGTGACTAACCTGACAAGGGCTTTGACTGTGGAACGAACCACACTGGACAGGAGGAAGAGAGGTGTGACCAAGATGTGGAAAAGGGAAAGTGAAGCGAACGCTACTGCTGGGGAGAGATCTGCATCATCAGACAGGTGAACATGCACCACAAATGTCTGTACACACAGACACACACACACACACACACACACACACACACACACACACACACACACACACAAATATTACAAATAAAATGACTGCAGTTTTCATTTTAAAAGTCTGTTTTATTTAAAAATTATAACTAGCATAAAACAATTTTTTTTTCCACTACTATCAGATGATACCCCAGAGGCTGTTTCACAATGCTTTATAAATGCTCTAACATATTCTGTACTAGTATATTGTAGCACAATACAGTACTGTAAATTTGAATGTTCTTTTACATATTATCATTTATTTAAAATGTTTGGGTAATTATTTTCCTATAATACTATTTGACTGTTTTATTCTTCTTATACCACAGCAATGTTTTTTCACTTGTTTATTAGTGCTGTGTTATAAAGTTCAGTAATTAACCAATTTTAAACATTAAAACCTGGAGAGTCATACTTACAGTAAGAACTGCTGCAATTGGTATAGCGGCATTCATAAATACTGAAAAATAATACAAATATCAGTGAGGTCGTGTTTTCAATTTTGCCTGCATATGTGTAGGATTTACAGTAGAGAATTTCTCACTAGATATGGAGGTGTAGAGAGCAAAGGCCTGCAGGCTGGTCAGCTCCTTTCCCCTGGTCTCCTCCACACTGGAACAGAAGATGTGCTCCCACGAGTAGAGTTTCAGCAGCTTGATACCACGCAAAAGCTCGTTGGTTTTCTTCAGCCGCTCACTGGAATACTCCTACAGGGACAGCATTAAAGCTGGGCTCATACTTGTAAATGTTGTCTTTATGTGCATGTAACATAAGCTAAATGCTGATAAAAGATTTGAGCTGGCCTGACCTTTTACATCTCTATAATACAGCATGTAGAAATGTCGTATGCACATGTTACATACATTTTTTAAGCACGTAGCATCCTTATTATCTACAAGCAGCTTGTACAGGTCAAAAAACACCAACGCAGTCTGGAAATGTGGCGTGGGAGTATAACTTCCCAGCAGTGTGTGCATTATGTATACTGCTTATTATTATAAATATCATACTGTAGCATGACAAATAATTCTGTACAAATAACAAAATAAAAATAAAATCTAACACTATAAAATATACATGAAATGTATACAGTATACATAAATATGCATAAAAATATTTATGTATATTTGAATTTATTCTTTATTTCTTCTATTTACAGAACAGCAATTGGACAGCTTAGTAGGGATAACTCACCAAGGTGTTTTTTTGTGTTTGGGACAATTTAGTAGCCACAAAGTACTGCACAGGGGCGAGTAGGGCAATAATTGTTGCCCCAATCAAGGCACTTATTCCCAGAAGGTAGTAGAGCAGAATCACCCCCACTATAATCTAAAACAGAGTAGAAGAATCTAATTCAGCAATTTTGTTTTCTTTTCAGTCTTTATTTGGAAAATATTCAATCATTCCAAGACAATATCACAATATTTCTGATATATGTGATTATGAAAAAGGTTAGTTAGTGAGATTACTACTCTAATTGAACAGATACTGTACTGTATTTGTAGCATTTCTAAAATAAAGTAAAAGTAAAATGTGATGCAGTTTCAGATGATACCCCAGAGACTGATCTAATTGGTTTACCCCTATAACTGCTGTAAAATGGAAGAAAGCACAGTGTAATACCATAAATACACATTGTTCTTATGCATATTATTTTATTTGAGATAATGGCTGCCAGAGGACTCCAGTGAGGAAATACATTGCAAATACCTTAAGGTTTAGTAATAAATAAATTACAAGCAAGTAATGATAACTAATTAAAACAGTGTTGTGTACCTATCACTTTTACAAGAAAGTAATAATTATTGTATAAAGTTTATATATAATGAATTTCTATAATTGTATAGATTTTCCAATGGTTCCATAGTTTGATTAGATAAATATTTTAAAAAATAACTAATAAAACAAGAAAACAAGATTTCCTGCTTCTCAAAATCGGTTTTTACCTAGGACTGGAGTTGATAGCATTAATCAATGGTTTTACTTATACTTAATACAAAGACAGGAGAGAGCTGCATGTTCGGAATTATGAATAATTTATTACTGAATCTTAAAATAAAACCTTAAAAGTGTTACAAATTCTTTTTTTCATTCAGCTTTAGAAATTCACTTCCATGCATTCTTCATCTAGAAAGCACAATAAAAGACTTAATGACTAGGATGAATTGTAGGACACAACTCACTCCTTTCATTATCACCAGCCCACAAGTCCCTGGAGTATTTTTTGCAATGCCGCACTAATAAATGAATAAATGACAGCTAGTTAGAAAAGGCTATTGTTGCAGCAGGTGGTATGGCACTCATGAGCCCAGAAAAAAACTCGGCCAAAATGACTGTAGAACTCAAATCTCTCTTTACAAAATGCCAGATTGTCCTTACACCAGCAGCTACAGGTTTTCCATTATAGGTCCAGGTCCAGGCATCTACAAAGTATAAATCATCTACAAAGTAGTGGTATGGGGACATGGGTATACACCAAGAAGGTATTTGAATGTACTTTATAAATACATTATAAATATCAATACATGCATTTACTGTATGTTTGTGGATTCTGAACATTTTGGTCCATGTCATCCATCCATCCATCCATCCATTTTATGTACCATGTACACAGTGTCAACCTGAATCCTATCCCAAGGGACTCAGGGCACAAGCTGAGGTGCCAACCCATCACAGGGCACAGACTATGGACAGAGATGGCGATCAGTCTACAATCCATGTCTTGGCAGTGGAAACCACCCAGATAAAACCCCAGAACATGCAAACGTGTACAACCCTGGAGGTGCTAACTACTAAGCCACTGTACCCCTCTGCCTGACATCATTGGTACCACTCAAACTTTGCTGTAACTTATACAACTTAAATATACAACCATATTAGATAAAGATTCAAAATAAGAATTCATCACTTTTACATTTATTCACTTGGCTTATAAAGGAATTAAGAACCTTGCTTGCTGAGAGGCCTCATATCAGCAGACAGACAGTGCAAGGATTTAAATACACACCCTTCCAATAAATAGCCCAAAGCCTTAAACACTGACAAATCTCTAAATGCACAAGAGAGAACATTTCATTTGTAAATAATGACTGTGACTGGAATGTATATTTAAAAATCAACTTTGTTTTCCAGAACAAATCAGCAGTCACTTGTAAAAGTAGGAGGTAAGACATAACTATATACTACATCAATTTAATGTAATTGCTTAATCAGAGGAAATTGTAAGACATTTACAGAATTATACTCAAATTATAAAGAGCATACAGTGACTCTTCATTGCCAGACCTCAGTGGAGGAGAAGCAGAAACCAGATTAGAAGAAATTGCATTTGATGGTTAAAGGGCCTTTGAGGGCACGACTATAAACCACAGTGTGTTGCTGTTGTATCTGGCAATTCAACTCCCTTTAACCTCAAGGGAAGTAGCTGTGAGCAACATTCAAGAAATGTTAAGGAAGGTTCTGAATGATATTTCATTAAACTATTGGGATGAATTCTTCATTATTGATGTGATGTTACTATTTTAAAATGATAAAGGTAATAACATTTATGAAAGGCTCCAAGTCAACTATCTGACCGAGGCATTGAGTATAGAAGCGAGGCATTGAGTACAGAAGCGATAAGAGTATCAGTCCAATGCCGTAGGGGAGGACTGAGTCAACAGAAGCTCTCTGATAAGTGTGTTGTCTTAAAAGCAGTCCAGGAGACTGGAGAACAAAGATAATGCTCAACTCTGCCTAGAAAATAGACTAAACTGCTTACAAATATACATCATAAGGATGAATAAAAATGAACACATATAAACCTTTTGACTAACATCTGTGTTTGTAAGTGTGTTAGACATAAAATACAGGAAAACCACAGAAAAAAACCCCAAATAATTCAGAATAGCATTTAAATAAGGAAAGCTAAATCTTTTACTTTCAGATCCTAATGGGACTAAACAAGTGCATTTCAAGGGAAACACCTTAAGCCTATAAACAATCGATTCACAGACAGGGCTAGAATTCATTGTAAAACATAAATATGTGGTGGGCTAATTAGAGCCCACCACATATATATGTCAGGCCCCCGGGTCCGGTGGAAAGGAGACAGACCCGTCGGCAGGATAGCTTCAAATGATAGGGGTTTAATACACAAGGGAAACAAACAGACATCCACATGACACGGGGAACTAATGTAACTTAATCTAACTTAAATACACTAATGAATCCGCCCTGCCATCGGCAACGCGGCTCACATAAATACACACACACAGTCAATCACAGGATGGGAAACAGGTGAGGAGACAGGGAGGAGCGGACGAAGGCGTGGCAGACACATGACAATAATAAAAACATTCGCACGTGTCCAAAGGTCCGCCTCTTTATGCCCACCACATAAATATAATATTTTATATAATATAAATATTAATTTTTACAAAATATATTTTTATTGTCAAAATAGTATCAAATTTATAAAATAACTAGTTATAGTCTAAAATCTTACAGTTAACTAATCATGTAAAAACAGAGTCAATATTTATCAATTTATATATTCCTTGGCTAGATTTACAAATTTTAAAGTTTGATAAAATATATGCTGTTCAAAGGTCTTTCACTGGCAATATAAATAAAAAAACAGTTCTAAAATATGTTTGTTGACAGAAACAAAGCCAACACTTGGGACACATTAATATTTAACTATATATTTAAATATATAACTGCATTATATAATGCATTAACCTCTGTGCAAGATTTATGCACAAATAAAAGCAAAATGTAATGTACAATGAAAATACACTGTAGAAAAATGGCAAAGAAAAGTACATTCAGTGCTCACAGGTGATATTAAGATTCTGCAGTGCATGATATGACACAATAATAATAATCAGTCAATGAAAAGCAAGATAATGTTTCATGTAAGCAATTCTTTTGCTATACTGTTACATACATACCTGTACAGGCATGGCCCACAGGTTGGGACACAGGAAGAAGAACCACATCAGCTGGTTGGTGTCTATGGCTACCAGGTTACAGATCTGGCCCACAGTCATCTCTCCCATAGACATGTTTGAGGTGCACAGGCGCATGATCTTGTTATAAATCTTAGTCTGCCAAGGACAAGACCAAAAAAGGCAGGAAAGTCAAATAAGTTTTGAACAATTCCATTCACTATTATATATATAGATACCCTTTTAGTCGTAAAGTCTCTGAATGTAATTAAATTGGTAGGCCTTAACTCTCTCATTAGGACTTCCAATTAGAAACTATTAGCTGATGACAGTTCCAGGGTGCAACAATTACCTATTCTTCTAAAACTCAACAACCATGAGCTCCTCTAAGCAGTTGAATGATGATGATAAAAATGAAGCTAATTTATGTCTACAAAGAAGAGCAAGGTTATTTTAAAGATATCAAAGTGCTTCCAAAAGACAATTTCCACTGTATGGCAGTCAAATCCAAGCAAGATCCAAGAAAACCTCCAGGTATAAGAGCCTATATATTTGGCCAGAAACACAAAGCAAAACCACCATATGATACCAAAGGTACTGGAAGGATTTAGCTGACATTAAAGTGGTACTCTATTTTACAATTCAGCAATGATTGCACAAACATGATATACAAGAAAGAGTCATCAGAAGAAACCTTGATGCCGACTTAATCACAAAAGGCAACATCTGACGCATCAAAACAGCATCAAGATAAGTGAGATATATTTTGGAAACTGTTGCAGTGGACTGATAAAAAAAAATTAAACTTTGGCCATGGTTACCAATGGTATTAAAAAGAAGCAATATTTCATGAAAAGAGCATCTTGTAAACTGTTACACATGTGGGTGGATATATAATGCTCTGGGGTTTTGTACCAACCAGTGGGAGAGAAAACATTGCACAGACAGATGGAAGAATGAATTTCAGTTAAGATACTGAAGCTGAAAGAAACTGGTATCCAGAACAATCCAGCATAAACAAATTCATAATGACCTATTTCAAGAAAGTCAAGCTGGAGCTTTTGGAATTTGGAGTCTCTGGACTTAAATACCATTGAAAATATGTATGTACTGTATATCATGCAGTGCATGAAAGATGTCAGTAGAATATTTTGCAAAATATTACAAATATTTCTTTTTCTTCTTCTTCTTTTTTCGTTTTCTTTGTTAACATTTATCACATATAATGTAAGCATGGATTAACATTTGCAGAAAATTGTCAAAAATAACTTGCTGCCAAGGTGTTTACTTTTTCACCTCAAAAATCAATAAAATTCTTGCCCTGGGATTTGCCCAGGGGTGCCCAAACCTTTGCATACAAATGTAGGGCATTACACTGCTAGCATTAAAGCATATATGAAATATTACCATATATATTATTTGAACTAGTGCATGTATTGCATGTACACACAACTGTATATACCTGGATGGCTCCTCTTAGGTTGATGCCAGTTTGTATGGCTGAGTAATAAGAGGCTTGTAGAAACGTCCTCTGCAGAAGCAGAGCAAAGAACAGCAACACAGCCAGTACATAGGCATTAGCGAGAAATTCCTGTGAGGAGATGAAATAGACCCCCAATAATTGTGCCTGAAACAAAAGATAAAAAATACATCTCAGGTTGAATGCAACATCAGAGAACCGGTGCCACTAAAGCTTTACGAAATCATCCTGTTGACAGCCTTTCTACTCAAACACAGATTCAGCACATTTGAATAATTATTAATAATTAATGAAAAGAGGGGGCACGGTGGCTTAGTGGTTAGCACGTTCGCCTCACACCTCCAGGGTCGGGGTTCGATTCCCGCCTCCACCTTGTGTGTGTGGAGTTTGCATGTTCTCCCCGTGCCTCGGGGGTTTCCTCCGGGTACTCCGGTTTCCTCCCCCGGTCCAAAGACATGCATGGTAGGTTGATTGGCATCTCTGGAAAATTGTCCCTAGTGTGTGATTGAGTGAATGAGTGTGAGTGTGTGTGTGTGTCCTGCGATGGGTTGGCACTCCGTCCAGGGTGTATCCTGCCTTGATGCCCGATGACGCCTGAGATAGGCACAGGCTCCCCGTGACCCGAGGTAGTTCGGATAAGCGGTAGAAAATGAATGAATGAATGAATTAATGAAAAGTGCATATTTTAACTGCCTATGTATTGATAATTGTTGCAAGTAATCTTCAATTAAAATAAATGAAAAAAGAATAAATGAAGAAAGTCTGCAGGAGAAAGGACTAATTCCCACAAAGTAATCTACACATGTGCAATGCACTAGTCAGAAAAATCATTTACTTTTTTCGTAAACAGATCTAGTCACGTTAATAAATGTAAACACACTTTTCATAAACAAAATATTGATCCCTTAATGCCTTTGTCTACAAGATGTCTTTATTTGATGTAAAGAAATTGATTTAACGTCAGTTTAGTTCAAATGCAAAATATGATCTTTAACAAAGGTTCCAAGTAAAACAATGCCACCTCTATACATACTCAAACAATCAAAGGAAGTTGAGGTCAGTTGCAGAGGGGACACCAGTAGTAACCACATGTGAATTAGGAAATAGCGCTGTTAATAATTCAGATCTGTGCTGTTTTGCAATGTCTCACCAGACAAAAGCATATGAGAATAAAACCCTGACATAACAGCATTCTTCACAAAATGCAGTAATCACATTTGGTGTATCTCTGCCTGAGTCATTATTCTAATTGTTCAAGGCAGTTCTAGTGCTGAACATTATTGTAATGTACCTAATTATTTTTGTCTGTTACAGCAATTGTATGGGTGATCAGTGGGAGATAACGATGTATACTGAGCAAAATCCCAGCACATCACAGTTGCAGGAGCCATAACCTTTGTCAAGACATTGAAAGTGATTATTAATGTGTTAGATAAATCATGATATTATATTGGATGCATGAACAGGGGGAAATCTGAGAGCCTGCCACCATTCAATTCATCCAGTAAATATTTGATGAAGATGGATGAGAATGTCCTGGCAGTGAAATGCAGAAGAGAAGCATCCCTGAATGAGAAACTGAATGAGAGCAGGCACAGCAATCTAATCAACTTAAAGACCCTCTCAAAGATGGGGGTTGCTTGACCCTGAAGTCAGCACCAGGACAATCAGCAAAGGAAATAAGAAAGGGATATTCAGTAAGAAAAGGACCAATTAGCTGCACTGAAATACACTGATTAATAATGTAAGTGTAAGTAAATAAGTATGTGTAAGTAAGGCCAAAGTATTGTGTGCCAATCTGAAGAACATACAGTTAAGAAGCTCTTACCGGTGCCTGGATGGTGTGGTTCTTCTTGCTGATGTGGTGCACAATACCCGAGATGCACAATGGTCCAGCAAAACCCAGCAGGTCAGCCAGGAAACGGAAGGTAATGCTCAGAATCAAGGGCTTTCCAAAGGCCTCTCTTAGTGCCCTCCAGATCCATTGAGGTCCCTGCGGCTGGAGGCCATCAGGCCTCTTTTACAGAGAATGACCAGAACAAGAGGACAAAGAAAATGAAACAACCAAAATGCAATCCCAGAAGACCTTCACACTGAGCTGTACTGACACACAAGTCTGTATGAGCTCTAACAAATGCAAAATGCTTCTAAAGTGTAAAGGTGTTTTATGAGTAAAGCATAAGAAAGTCAATTTTGAAGTAATGCAGTACATATGCCACTGCAGCACGGATAAAAGATGAGGCTTTTCTGTGTGTGAAGGCTGTTCATTTCACAGAAAAGTATTACTATGCATTAATAATAAATTATATAATTCAACCCTTACTACTCTGCTGTCCCATACAAATATTACAGTGCAGTGTTTTAATGCAGAATAAAAGTCTCATTATTCTAGGTGTCATCATTATTAAAGTCACATAAAAATACAAATTAATTAATGAGTGAGTCAAAATCTATTCTAATATTTTCATAGAGATTTTCTTTATCAATATATTATTCTATAAAAAAATTGCGGTGCTGTTGTACCACCATACAAATAAGCAAACTGCTTCTACAAACATATTGTTCCACAAATTTTTTACATAGTGATAAAATTAGTTACTGCTATTGTATACATTCTTCATCATAATTTATTAATGCTTTCAAAATATGTTTTCTTCCCTAGGTTTTTGCATGTTCTTTTTTATACAATTATATAAATATGTATGTATGAGCAATACCCTTTATTTCATTGTTGTTACTGAATAATTTATTGGCAATACTCTAATATAAATTAAAATGAATTTGAACAAATATTTTACTTATTTATAAAGGCAAATAAATAAATAAAATGGGAGGGGAGTGTCAGGAACGTGACTTGTATCACGTTACTCCTAAAGCATGTGAGCAGTGACGCATTACCACAGCCACATTTATTTACCTGCAGTTCCCTCACATAGAAACTAACACAAACATACACACACAGCCTTCCTCATTCCCATGAAAAAGACAGTGATAGAGTGCTTTCACCCCATAGAGGGTCAAAATGTCAAGGCATTCACAGTGGAACATCCTTGTTTCTCCCAGACACCGGAAGAAAGTGCAAGATGGAAAATAAAAACCCTCAATCATGACTCATACATGCGACTTGTAGCTTATATTGTGAACTCTCAGAACCATCTGACATCTATTACCAATATCAAAAACATACGTAAGCTACTGGCCCTTTCAATTTCAATCCTCCTAATAAACCTCAATATTGATGACAGACATACAGTACGTGCAGCAGCTGTGGTACCTTCTGAGCTTCAAAGGCTCTGCGCAGTTTCAGATAATTAGTGAGTGCCCTCATGGCAATGGGCAGTTTGCCGATGACCTTCAGGTCAATGGGGCGCCTGTGAGCCGAGGTGATAAAAGTATTCATCCACCAGTAAGTACCCTTAGACAGTAGATTGACGAATGGCTGCAGAAAGCGCACACCCAGGTCCTGCAGGTCTTCAGGAGGCTTTACCTCAGTGGGATTGGCAAAACACATATATCGCTGTATACACAAAGACAAAAAAGAGCATCAGTACAGTATGTAGCACAAGAGAAATAAGAAAAGACATGCTGGAACAAACACAAACACAAAAGTCTGAAGTGATTAAATATCTAATCAGCCACCAGAATTTCAGTTGTGAGTATATTCAAATTACGCAATATTACACAAATCTTCTTTAAAATATAACAGTGTTTGACAGAAGAGCAAACAGCTTCTGAGAGGGTCTAAAGGCTGTATAAACAATGTCTATTAAACTATGCATACCATCAACAAAGCAAACCAAACCATCAGCGATAATAAAACAAAGCACAGATGTTCCTATGTTCCTAGATATTCCTAGTTTATTTTCCCTGTGCTGTTACTAGAAAAACCTGTGATACTGTTGATATGAAAGACACCAAGAAATAAAAGGAGCCGAAAGAGGAAAAAGAGACGATACTATTAGATAGAAACCATCTACAGTATCATCAAACGACTCCATTGTCTCTGCTTTTCTGGTGTGCATCACTGATTTTAGCTAGCAGCATTCAGACGTTAGAAGGTTATGCACTGGCAGAGGATCATATAATTTATAAGCAGATGTCATTTCTGTGATTGACCTACTCTTGCTTGGACTGTGCCAGTAGATTATGTTTAGGCTGGTTGGCTATGATATGACCCATTAAACACACATTCCTTATGAGGACCTTCCACTGTCAATTATTTCTGTGATGCAGCTATGCCCACATGTCTATCTTTAAACGCAATACCAGTAACACCCCTGTAAAAAACTAACTGGCATGAGCATTATTTATTTTATTTAGAGGAAGTTTGTATTGCTGAAGTTTACATTTTTTCCTACATCTCTATTCTTCAGCACAAACGCTGTAATAACTAACAACAAATCCTGCTATTACATCTGCAATACTGAGATTGCAGAAGGAAGGGGTTTTCAGTGCATCATCAATGGAGGAGGTTTACTAGAGGAAAAGGCTTAAGGAGAAGCATTTACTTATCAGTGCAATGAGCAATCATGGGGGAAAATTTGAGAGCGTCCCGGGCGCCGATGTGGAAAAACAGGATGTTGATAAAAGCCAAAAGGCTAGATTGAGCTCAGAGGACACAGATGCACAAGGACTACAATTTCTGTGTAAACACAGACAATGTCTATCTGACTGGAATAAACTTACGCTTTGAAATATACACTGGGGAGAGATAAAAGAAATTCATGTAAACACACACACACAAATTATATATATATATATATATATATATATATATATATATATATATATATATATATATATATATATATATATATATAGTGATATGAAAAAGTGTTGGTCTCCTTCCTGATTTTTTTTTTTTTGCACGTTTGTCACACTTTAATGTTTCAGATAAAACAAACTTAAATATTAGTCAAAGATAACACAAGTAAACACAACATGCAGTTTTAAATGAAGGTTTTTATTATTAAGGGAAAATGAAATCCAAACCTACATGGCCCTGTGTGAAAAACTGCTTGCCCCCTAAACCTAATAACTGGTTGTGCCACCCTTAGCAGCAAGAACTGCAACAAAGCATTTGAGATAACTTGCAATGAGTCTGTACTGTTACAGACTCATTGCAAGTTTTCTCAAATGCTTGGTTGCTGTTCTTGCTGCTAAGGGTGGCACAACCAGTTACAGTATTAGGTTTAGGGGGCAAGCTGTAGAGGAATTTTGGTCCACTCATCTTTGCAGAATTGTTGCAATTCAGCCACATTGGAGGGTTTTCGAGCATGAACCACCTTTTAAAGGTCATGGCACAGCATCTCAGTAGGATTTAGGTCAGGACTTTGACTAGGCTGCTCCAAAGTCTCCATTTTGTTTTTCTTCAGCCATTCAGAGGTGGACTTGCTGGTGTGTTTTGGATCATTGTCCTGCTGCAGAACCCAAGTTCGCTTCAGCATGAGGTCACGAACAGATGCTACACATTGTCCTTCAGGATTTTTTGGTAGACAGCAGAATTCATTGTTCCTTTTATCACAGCAAGTCTTCCAGGTCCTGAAGCAGCAAAACAACCCCAGACCATCACACTTCCAGCACCATATTTTACTGCTGGAATTATGTTCTTTTCCTGAAATGCAGTGTTACTTTTACGCCAGATGTAATGGGACACACACCTTCCAAAAAGTTCAACATTTGTCTTAACAGTCCACAGAGTATTTTCCCAAAAGTCTTTACTGTATGTTCTTTTTGCTCAGCAATGGGTTTAGTCTTGGAACTCTGGCATGTATAGGCCATTTTTGCCCAGTCTCTTTCTTATAGTGGCGTCATGAACACTGACCATAACTAAGGCAAGTGAGGCCTGCAGTTCTTCGGATGTTGTTGTGGGGTTTTTTTGTGACATCTTGGATGAGTCGTTGCTGCGTTCTTGGGGTAATTTTGGTCAGCCGGCTACTCCTGCTAAGGTTCACCACTGTTCCATGTTTTTGCCACTGTGGTTTGCTGGAGTCCCAAAGCCTTAGAAATGGCTTTATAATCTTTTCCAGACTGATAGATCTCAATTACTTTCTTTCTCATTTGTTTCTGAATGTCTTTGGATCTCGGCATGATGTGTAGCTTTTGAGGATCTTTTGGTCTACTTCACTTTGTCAGTCAGGTCTAGGCCTGGCTGTGGCTAGAGAAATTGAACTCAGGTGTGATAAACCACAGTTAAGTTATGTTTTAACAGGGCGTCCAATTTGAACATCAAATTTGTTTGATGATCTGAAACATTAAAGTGTGACAAATGTGCAAAAAAAAAATACAAAAAAAATCAGGAAGGGCAAACACTTTTTCACACCACTGTGTGTATATATATGTAGAGAGAGAGAGAGAGAGAGAGAGAGAGAGAGAGAGAGAGAGAGAGAGAGTGTCAACAATCAACAATCTTGGGCACTATAGCTAGTTGTTTTCATATTCAGACCACAAATCCAGCCCTTGCCTTAAGTGGCCCCTTTAAATCTGTATCCTCAAAAGACCTGTGTGCTGTCTAAGATAGACACCCCTGAATTCTAGTGTGAAAAAGAGGAATGACAGGTAAACAGAGGACTATTATTGTGCTTGCTGGCCCATATAATTTATATTTTCCCTCCTTTTAGAGAATCTAAGACTAGAATTTTTCCTCTTTAGCGGCATTTTGTCAGTTGCCAGAATGTGAGAATAGGCAAATATTACAAATAAAGCGTCTTTCATGAAACAATAAATAATAAAATAAAAATAATTTGCTACTCAAATAAACTCAGTCCTTATCTATATATCCTTAGGGTTTTTTTTTTTGTTTTTTGTTTTTTTGTAAAACCAATAAAAGCTATATCAGCCAATAAAAGACACATACAGTATAACATAGACAGACTGAATTCTTTGTAGACCAGACTGTTGACAAATTTTTAAATTGAGTACACAGATCTAATGTAGCTAACTGATTTAAACATGCTTTTATAACAAATCTGTAACACGATATTAGCAGAGCTTGAGAAGGCTCTTGTGAAATAAAATTAAAATACCTTTGAAGGAGAATTTATTTTTATTTGCTAATCAGAATTTTCCTGTGTACATGCATAATATTTTAACATAAAACGAGACCCAGTGCATTAAGACTTTGTTTACGAATAAGCACCCATTCAATGTCAAGCCATTATGCCTCAAAACAATTTCTTTACAACAGCACACTATATGGCAAAGCACTTACCCGTCCCAGTATGACGTTGATCTCTACAGTCAGAAGCAGGCCATAGAGCATGACGAGGAGGCCGGTCAAGCAATAGCGCAACTGTCTCATACCAATTCCATGCTCAGTGTACTTGGCAAACTTGATGGTCTTAGTGATAAATGCCAAAATCCAATAAATAAGTAATGCTGTGAACAGATTATAGCATAAATATTAATTACTGCTTTTTTCTAATCAATGTTAGCTATGAAAATAACTCTTCAAACAATTGAATATGATGAGTGGATGATAACCAAGCATAATTTTTAAACCCATTTAATACCTCCCACTTGGTGCATTCAGCATGAGAGCTCTCCAGATGCTCTTTGGTCTGTTGGATTAGGGCCATATCTCACACAATATGTGGCCTTATATACATGATATGAAAGACCGACATGCACTATCCACACATTGTGCAGATATGATAATGTACTGATAAATGTTCTACATATATTGACTTAAATGTATGATAGGGGATTTTCACAGATAGCAAATTGCACATAGATGGTCCAAAAATTATCCAGATAGTCCAGGGCTTGCTCATGTGCATACAGGTAATAGGATATTTCAGAATGGAAAACCATTTATTGTAAATTTTATCTAATGATTTTAAATATCTAGTGTGTTCATGGTTACTGGAGATGCTGCACTGTGAATTTGCTCAAATCTGTTATCCTCATCACATCCTCACCACCTATTCACAGGAAAATGATTGTATACTGTATTTTTTACAGCGATTAATAACTCTCTAACCATATAATCTCTTACAATTTACAGAAATTGATGGCATTGCTTACTCTGTTGCTAAACCCTGGTCAAAAGGGTTAATAATTAGGTGCTCATTACCTGTGTCCAATAAGGTCAAACCAATAGCCTATGAAACTGATATTGCACAAAATGAGAATAGTCAATAAAGAGGTTTGTTTTTCTTTTGCTTCAACTAGTGTGTGATTGTAGTGTCAACAAAGTATGTACCTAGCAACAACTTGGGAAAATTGGAGGTCTCTATGTTGTGGTAGTAGATTATTGAAGTGATTGCAGCCATGAAAGCCAGGCATGCGGGCATATATAGATGTAGATGAAGAGATTGTGTAAACCTGTGGCAAAGACAGAAAAAAGATTTAGAGAGATATACAGGGGTTAAAAGAGTTCACACCAGACCGCTGTTCAGTTCTTGACTCTGATTGTTCAGAAGGTGCCAATTAATTCTGACGGTAGTTCTGACTGCATGCCAAATCACAGATTTATTTTAACACAGTTTCTATAGTAACAGCTAATTCCACATCCACATAAACCTTTAAAATAAAAATTTAAAAATAAATGTAGATTTTAAGTCTAGCATGTGCTTAACCTCACAAACTGGTGTTTCTCAATATGATCTCCTACACTTGAAAGAAAACACTGATTGATGTGGAAGAGCTTCAGTGGAATTAATTTAAAGTGGGTGCATGGGGATTACCTTTAAGGGACAGAGCAGTCAATATTGTTGTTTAATGGTCTCAATAGATTTTTTCTAGACATATCCTTACAGATTTATGCTAAATTCCATTTACTGTAATCAGGAGGTCAGGAGTTAAAACCTACCCATCAGAAACAATGCCCTCTGCAATCTGACACACCAGCACAAACAGAAGGATGAAGGTGAGGATCCAGCGCAGGTTGTGTCCAGGGAAATGTAGCCATGTACTGTGATGGATGTGAACCTTCGAGCTCTGGCTGCCCCAGCCTACAAATAGATACACAGGGCATTGATTCCCTACTGGTATAGCATTTTGCAATTTGCAGACTTTCTATCATATTAACGCCAGGATTACGCAGACACTGGGGCACAACATCTGTCACTTTGCTTTATCACATCCAGATACTCCCCTGAAGAACAAAGCTTCATTGCTCACTGTGTTTTGGCTGCTGATTAGATTGGTAATGTTTGAATAGAGCGCCAATGCTTTACTCTATTGCCAAGGCCACTTACCTGCCAATAACATTATGGTAATTGGAAGTCTCTGGCATTCACAGGTGAAGAGATTAGTTTAATTCTAGAGAGAGTAATTCATGGCCTACAGCTTCACTTTGACCATCTGTGTAACTCAAACTTCTCTGTCTCATGCCTTACCAGGCTCTAAGAGTTTTCATTGTCATCTCATTTCATCTAATCACAATTCCACCTCATCTGAATCACTTTATATGAATTATTTGTTAATAATTATAGATAGCTTGTAATGCATTGATACAGAAAACCTAGTCTGGGTGGGTTGTGGCACTGATTTCTGAAAATCTGAGAACTATACTGATTATTTATGATCTTAAGACTAAGGATGGATCAGTATGAAGCTTTAATGTTATGCCATTAAAAACAAGTGCTTTTAAGCAAATGCTATGGTTAAAAGCAAGACTGTAACTAAGCCCCACACATTGATGCATTCACATTAAGTACCTCAAAACCCACAGTTAAAGCCCATTCATGCCTTGTCTACATGTTTACATTTCTACAAAAATACTTCCACACTTCTTATTACCTTTGGCCCACATAGAGGTCTAAGTGTTTTAATTTTAGAGACAACATTTAAAGCATGCCTTTGGAAATACAGCACAAATATTCTGCATTACTAAAATAGATTTACACCAGAAGGTTGCCTGAAGGTTGATACACATTTTTCTGAGATACTTACCAATGAAGAGGATAGGGAATGTGATGAAGAGCAGGAAGACATGGGGCACCACAGTAAGGGCATCGAGAAAGCATCCATTATTGAGCACGCCATGGTCCACATTGTAGGCGACAGAGTTGTTCTCGTTGCCACAGAAAGACAAGGACATGGTGGAGCCTGGGCTCTGCAGAAGTAGCAGAGGAAAGAGAGGGAAAAGAGAACCAGAGGGGGAGGAGGAAAGGAGAAATGCTCAGGAGGTGTCGTATCTTATCTGTAGGCTGTTACATCCTTGTTGCAAGTGGAGAGCAGAGAGCAGGTAAGTTCACGGTCTGCATACACACTGAGGCATTCCAGCATCGGATTCCCAGGCATCTGAACAGCTCAAATACATCCCTTTAATAACTGCTCAAGCTCAGTGCAAAAAATAAAAATGGATGCACATGCACATTTGTTGAGAAGGACAAAGAAATGTCTCAGGTCTCAGCTCCTTTCATTTAGAGCTCAAAGCTGACCTTGTGAGGATATCTGTGCTGTGCTCTTCGAGCGTGTGCATCTGTCTGTGCTCACATGACAAGGAGGGCTGGTTAGAAGAAGGCAGTGAGAAAGAGAGAGGGAGAGGGAGAGAAAGAGAGAGAGAGAGAGAGAGAGAGAGAGAGAGAGAGAGAGAGAGAGAGAGAGAGAGAGCATGTGCTAAAGGAGAGGGGGAGGGAGAGCACATGAGCACATAGCACCAGCATCATAAAACAGTTCACACATGCGCTATGTGTCAGGCATGATGAATCAACCAAGATTGTCAGTTTTAAAAGAAAGCCATACAAAAAAATCTTATCTGCAAATTAAACAAGTATTACACAAATCCCTATGGACCCTTCCTGAGCTGGGAAAGTAGGACACACAGAATGCAACCTAATAGGAGCACCACACTGGCAACCCTTATATGACTGGTCCACATAATTTCATAATGCATAATTCCATTTAACTCCAAAAATGTATGGATTATAGGTAATCCCATAATGCATAATTTAAAAAAATGAGTTTTATTGAGGCTATGTTGATATATAGCAAATTGTATGTTCTCAAATGTTCTGGTAAGATTAAATAGATTTACCAAATATGTTAAATCATAAATAGTTCATACAGTTCATTCCAATTTAGTACATTTCTACAGTCTGTGTATATCTAACGTGATCAGTGATGGACACAAACATTCTATGTGTCTTTCCTGTGAATTCCTGTCCTGCACCTAAAAAACATGCATGGGAACCACTATTCCTACAGAGACACACTAACACAAAGTGGCATGACTATCAGGCAGCTGTATAAATAGCAGGATAGCAGGAAGAAGGTGCCTGGTAACATATAAATACACATATGTACACACACACACACACACACACACACACACTCACGGCATAGGCACATACACACAATGTACTGTGTTAGGGATGACTCATTCAGTGAATGAATGGCATTTGCTACTAATGCTGCTATATTTGTTTGGCAATGGCAACAAGGCTTTGATCCCTAGCTCAATATAATATTTTTTTCAGTAGGATTGAGTGATATAGTCCAGTAATCTGAATCTCCCTGTAACCTACATTTTTAAGAGACTGACCTTGATTTGCAATGTTAGGTCTATTTTATGCTGGGAGCAGTCATTTCTGCAAAACAGGCATGGATTTGACATTAAATAAATATTCATATTTAGAATGCAGCTTCAAGGTTATTTATAATGAAATTAAGAAAATGAAATGAATGAAAAGGAATGTCAGAGCAAAGACATGGTCTGTATGATGATACTGTAGTTTCCAGCATCTTGATGGTTAGCATATTTACACACGTCATGAGGCTTTAAGTCATTTGGAACATATGAGCAGTAACTTTAGACTACACATAACTGCAGCACATAATCATCACATAATATCAATCAATAGTATCAGTGATTTTTAAGACAGAACAGTTTTTTCGGTGTTCAGTAAAGTTCTTCTCACATTGTAGTAGAGAACTTCCAGAGTTTACTTTTTCATAGGCTAATCTTCTCAGTTTCAATCCTCTGCCGCATTTTATGTAGTACAGTAGGCTGTTAATGTTTCTTGGTCATCAGGTTAAGACCTCAGGCAATTGCCACTTTTATAATTAAACTATACTCTTCCTTATATGTCCTTATGGGTAAATTAATGCTGCAACAATAGAAATCCCAGAAGGATACCCTTTGATTTCTTTTACGCATTACCCATTATCTCTGACGACCCTGTGTGTCAGAGTGAGGTGGATGATGACCTCTATGTCATCCTGGCAGGAACTTTATTAGGCTGCAGAGGGAATTAAAGTTCAAAGGTGAAGGATTGATTGTGAGTCATTTATAAACTCAGTGAGCAGCTGAAGCATCCTGGTTATCTGTAATGCTATCTGTAACTACTTTCTTTTGTTGGTTGTGAACCTCACTCAGGGTTTCTCTCTGTGTCATTGTTTCACACAGACACACATACTGTATTCACACTAGTCTTTAATGAAGCATGGTGAGGAAAGCAACCCTGCCCTGGTGTTCAAAATTGATTATCTGATCTGATGGCAGTGCATCACAGAAGCCCAATTCTCTTCTCATAAGCACTCATCCATATAACTATAGCTTTACAAATGAATTAAGCTAACTTCTATCTCCAGCACAGATGATCATCCAATTAAAACGATCAAATACACTACAAAATGCAAAAGTTGTGGCACAGTGCTTAAGGCACTGAGCTACAGACCATAAGGTTGTGACTTCAAATATCAGCATGGTCATGCCACTGTTCTATACTTAAGCCAGTATAGAGACCTTTGTCTCTTCAGTGTTTTTTCTCAATTATACTGTAAGCCAGCCAAATGACGCAAATGTACTCAGAGCAGCTTGTGACATTTATATTCGATTACTGACACTTAAAAGTTTGAATTGATTACACACACAGTGCTTTGCTATTCAAAACTCACATTTAAACTCTATTAAAAACTAATAGTAACAGCATACATACCGGTCTGTAGCGGGAAATCATCATACTGTAATAGCGAAACTCCACGTTTATACCAAAAGCAAATTTGTAACGTGCGCGTAAAAGCTCAAAAGCTTAACTACATTGTGTCTGTTGCTATAAACACTCCCTCGTCCACCGGAAAAGGTGAGCAGCGCTGAAATGATGGATGAGTTACAGATTTACTGTGGCATATGGTCAATGTTTGTTCATGCTGGATCTGACCATGGTGCTGAAAACAGGCGATAAATAAACAAACCTGAGGCAAAATGTTACAGGTTTCTTTGCACTAACCTTCCCACCGGGTGGAAATACACGACACTAAACCTTGTCTATTGTGCCTATTCTGTCTGTATCTCAAAGCTGTACCTGTGAATGAATTATGCATGGAAAAACACACATAGCATTACAATTTTAGCTTTGTACTTCTGGTCAATAACCTTGTTTTCATGTGTACTCTTGCTGATATTATTGTTCTTTAACATATTACGGTGTTCTTTTACCAAATGAAATATCTTTTGAAATGTCTACCAAATCAAATTATCTTCTGCCCAGCAGATCACACTGCCACCAATCTTTTTATATTGATGTTGTACAGACACTGCTACTCTTTGTTGTATTGATCGACACACCCTAATAGTATTCTTACTATTATGCTGCCCTAACAGTGTACCTTAAATTATTGTCGGTTTTCTTAGCTAGCTAACCTCAGGTAGCAATATATAGGCAACATTATTATTTACGCCTCAAACATTTAACGCAATTTTCATTCATTAACCCAGTGCTTAGTATTTTAAGGTATAAAAAGTCAGATTTTAACTTTTTGTCTGTATATAAGTGGACAGTGTAGAAACGATTAATACCTCTGCATTGCACCCATTAATACCTCTGATGCCCTCTAGTGGCAGAGTGTAGTTCAGTTTGTATTGTGACCCAGCGTCAAAATATACACTTTCTTGTTTAAAGTTATTATTATTATTTTTTAATAGTCCTAATATTCTTAGCAGATTCCTTAGCAATATCTCTGACCCTATAGGTTTTCATACAAATATGAACGCTTTAATCACATGTTTTATTAACATTACCTGGGCAAACAGTTTAACGCCCCCAAACGCACAGTCATTACAATTAACTAAGAAACATAAACAGGCTGAGCTAAAAACTACTTGATGATTGATAATCGGATGTTCCTAAGTATATTTCAAGATACACAATAATCACAGGTTATTGCAAGAAATATTTAATACAGCTTTTCTATACCATTTAACATTCATTCAGTTTAAAGTTCCTCAGACCTATATGCAAATCGACATCAGAGGCCACGCCCACTCTATTACTAAAGCACTGTTACAATAATTATATGGGCGTGGCTGATGTTTTAGGTAAGTGTTGACTTGATTGACAGATAAATCATTACAGGAAGATCAGGGAGGAAGGGTTGATATTTCATTGTGAGACTAACATTTGACTATTCATCTTTGTCTAATTAACAGTCAGTTAGAAACAATTTGAGTCATTTATAAACTTCCTTTGTAAACAAATTAAAACAAATCAATAAATAAATCTTGAGCGCTCAATAGCCTTTCTCAAGTTGTGTGGCAATTACCATTAAGATGTCTCTTGTGTAGTTAGCAGAGCTCCAGTGATTCCCTTGGACCACAATAGGCAGCGTAAACAGCAGACTGAGAGGAAGACGACTTACAGTAGTTTATATGATTAATATGATTTCTTATTGCATCAAAGGTAACTGTGACCTTAGAAAATATGGAAAACATATTACATAGTACAGTACATAGTACAGTAAGAATGAATTTTAGATTATCAAGCAGTCAAAAATGACAAAAGTTGGTTGCTTTTCCTTTTCAAACAGCCAAACAAAATAAACTTTTAGCTTAAGATTTACAAATGAAAGCAGTGTTGGTACAGTATACTTACAATTACTCCTATTTGTGATGTATATATCATATGTTTTTTGTTTAACTAACAATTACTTAGTCACATATACATAGTTAAAAGTTAGTTCCATTTAAATAGTCAAAAAAGTTTTAATACCGACTGTAGATGGTGCAAATGCACCTACTGTCCCTCCCAAAAACCCTTCCTTCTTGTTCTCCCTCTGGATTGGAGTTAAGTTATTTTCAAGTTAATTATTGAGGTATGATTTATCTCAGCTAAGGTGCACTGGAAAACAACATTCTATATTTATGCATGGTTAAGCCGTTCTACTATTTATCCCAACACCCCAAAATGTACTACAGATAAACCATAATCACAATTACATCTTTTATTGTTCTTAAAAATTCTCTTGACACGTTTGTGTAACTTGTGACTTGATGACTTTATGTAGAACAAAATATGCCAATATTTCATAACCAGTATACAGTATATTTTAGCATTATTTGCATTAATCATGGTTTTACATTATGAATACACATTAAGTTTTACAAAATGTAAAGGAGGACGGATTTTCAAAGAATTTCCTTGAGGCTCGATCTTAGAAGAAAGTCCTGTAAAATAGAGGTTAGATTACAGTTAAAACGTGTTACAAACAAGGAGGATATTTTCACTCTGTCACACGTTTAGAGAACAGTGAATAAAATATAGACTTCTGAAAACACAGGCATCAAAGAGGATTCAGGGATAGAAACACTTCAGCAGCGAAGCATGTTGCTAAATGAAATGAATCTTCATACATTACATTTCAGCTGATATTCTTAATTTCCAGTAGCTATTCATTCTAAACTACATTTTCAGATGTAAAATCTAAATTCTTTTGAAATTCTTGTTTTCTAGTTTTGAAAGTAGAAAATAGCAACATGCTGCTTTGAGGGTTGAGATCAAACCGACACCAAAGTTTCTGTATGAGTCATGACATGTAACAGTCCCTTTGAACAACATCATTCAGAAAGACTGCCAAAGGTTCTGGCTGGGACACAGAACCATTCAGGTCCATCATTTATTCTGTAGAATAAATGTGAGCAGATCTTTTAGGTGTGCATACACATCTTACGATGCACGTCACTGTCTGAATGCCTCATTAACCATTTGTGCTTTATTAACAGATCATGAAATACAGAGCTAAAAAATTACATGGACGGTACGCGTGGTGTTCTTGACTGTCTGAGAGACCGTCACATGTACATGATGCATACGCTCACTATGAAACTGGGTTAAAGGGGTTACCCAGGATTGTGTAGGTGATCAGGGTGTGGTGTGAGGTGTTTTCATCTGTAGCACATAGCCCTGCCTGTACACAGAGGCACTGCCCTGGAAAACCTTTCTGTTTGCAGTAGAACTGACTGATGCTGCTTTAGGGCTGGACATGTTGCACAGGGACAGGCAGATGTTCAGCACAGACACATAAACACTATAGGCAGCTTGCTTTACATCACACAATAAACAGAGCCATGAACATTTAAGTATGACTTCAGACATGAGTACGACTGAAAAGTTTTGGATTGCAACATGGAAGGTGCTGCAAAAAAGGAAAAATTAGATCGACTAATAGAATGTAAAACCTAAAAAAGTAAAATGATGTTTTCATCGATCTTTATGAAGCAAATGTATAACATTAACTTATTAGAATTTTTAAATGATAACATTAATTTATTCACTTATTAAAATGTATTTAAATAATGATTTCATAGAGGAATCATCCATAGGAGCATGAGAAAAAATAAATAACAAAGACAGTGTACATACACTTCATCTTCATATTCCTTTGGTGGAGAAACTGCTATCACAAGGTCAATCCAGTCCTAAAGACACACACAGGCACGCACGCACGCACGCACGCACACACACACACACACACACACACACACACACACACACACACTCATTAGTGTCACATCAATATAACTAAAATGATAATTATAATAATTATATCTAAAGGAAAAATAATGTGATCTTATTATCTTATTTAGTTAGAAAATAAAACTAATATGAATGTGTGTGTGTGTGTGTGTGTAAGCTTTAATGTCTATATGATTTCATTTTTAGGACATTTTTAAATATTCAAACAAAAAGATCAATTTGACTCATTCCTAGACTAATGATATGTTTATAACCAGATAGCCTTTAAATCAAGTTTCTCCACAAACACACAGATGTTGTGTGCAGACAGGTAAGTAAAATATCCTTGTTGTCAGTATTTATAGCAGCACGTTTTAAAGATCTCACCCCTCCACTGTTCCAGGCCCGAGCCAGAGAGTTCTGCCCTTCAGTCAGAGTGACATCTGTCAGGATTTTTCCATTTACTGCCATGATTTCATCACCGGCCACCACGCCACCTGAGAGTTCCATGCATATAAATTAGCAATTAGTGACAGCAATGAATAGAGTACACATGTTTAACAAAGTTCTGATGACCAGCACAAAGACCTGAAGCTGATCAGATTATTGCAG